>NW_021940813.1:30177159-30402620 GCF_001715985.3 Manacus vitellinus
CGAGTACGGCATCAATCTTGGAGCCATTTCAACTTGAAGCTGTGATCGTGTACAAAGCACAAGTGTGCTTCAAAAAACTGCATCAAAACTTAAAAATCCCCCAAATGAAGACTCTCAGCAAGGAACTAAGAGGGCCTGGAGGGTGCTGCTGTGAGAGCACTGCCCTCCCTGAGCGCTGAAGCACGCTCGGCTCTGTCCTTCCGCCACTGAAACACGTACAAGAGGCTTCTGTGAAGTCGCTGCAGGGGTCAGTGGAGGCCTGGGCGGGCAGGAGGGTGCCTGCTCAGGGCAGGACTCGAGTCTTCTGCTCCCAACCTGCTCCGTCCCTTCTGCGGGGACGGTCTCTGCCCCTACAGGTTGCTGATGCTGTGGGGAGGGGGCGCTTGCTGAGGGACAGGGAACCGTGTCCAACTCTGTCCACCAGCAGGGTAAGCGGTTGTGCAGAGAGGGTAAGCATTCTCCTGCTTACATGTTTCAAAGATGTTTGTGGCAGAAATCTTTGCTTTTCTGAAGAAATCTGTAATTCTTTTGGGAGTAGGATATTTTTTAATATATGCTGATACAGTTTGGTGATACTTACGTGAGATACAGGTGACTAATATGTTTCTTTGGGACATGTATAGGGTGACTGTAACTGGAAAACAAAAGCTTGATATTTCCATTTTGTTTTCTCAGTCAGTTGAGAGAATCACTTTTCTTCCCTTGCTTCCGGGCTGACATATTGTGCCGTGCACGGGTTCCTCCTGGTCACATCCCTTCCGAACAATAACATCCTTTCAGCTGGCAACGCCTGGACAAAAGCAAATGTTTCCTAAGAGGCTAAGACAAATTAATCATGAAGTTCCCAAATAAAACCTTGTATTAAAGAATAAAAGGGAAAAAAGAAAACCCTCAAGTTTTATTTTAGATTTTAAAATTACATTTTCCTGCAAATATTCTCTAGCTTATATGAGAAGGGTGTGCGTGTGTGTGTATCTGTGAGTACTTTGTTTTCTTAATTCTCTGTGGTTTAAGAGGTTCAATTGGTAATTTGGGGAGAAGTTTTAACTTCATAGAGACTGTTTGAGTCCATTAAGCTCATCATCATCATGGCTAGCTTGTGAACGAAGGATTTGGGAAGTCAATACAGTATGTCGTTTTAACAGTCTCACAAGTGTACAGATTATAGGATTTTCATGCAGTCCTCAAATACAACCTGAGAATGAAAACTTAATGAGATATCCCAGGATCAGGCGACAAAACAGTATTGTATAAAGTGCTGGAAATAAAGGCAGTTCAAAGATGTTACATTACCTTGTAGTAAACATTTCAGTTGCACTGTAGTTTTTTGTGCTGAGTGTTGTGCTGTAAAGCATGTCAGTGAGTTAGTATGAACATTTATTTTAGCTCTTTTTCTTTCTTGACCTTCCCACTTGAGAATATGTTGGCACAAGAAGCAGGTTTCTTTCATTATATAACAGAAAAATGTGTTTTAGCAAATCTATCCATTTCCCAGTAGTGTGCTTCATATGATTCTGCATCCTGGGGTTTCTGTTTGAAGTAAAAATTACAGGGGCTCATTTTGTGCTGGAACAACCTTGTGTATTATGTAAGGGATATTTCTGCATTTTCTAACAGTGCCTGTGACATCGAATTTGTCTCTGAGTGTTCTAGTGGCATTTAATAATGGTATTTGTGTAGATGGACAATACCTGTATTAATGCCTTGATAACCTGTGTCAGGTAACCTATTTTGGAAAGCTTTTCTGAGACTACACCCATCCTGGCCTGTACTGACAGGTTTGGGAAGAAAATAAGATTTTCATGCATGCCAAAAGATGATACGGTACTCATTTTCTTACACTGGATTTTAATCTCCCATTTAATGTATCTCGTTGATTTGTTCTTAGCTAGTTGCAGCCACAGAATTGTATGATGCATCTGCTAAACATTTGCTTCACCTTGGCAGGGAATCTCATTTCGCTGTTTTGGGTGATAAATGTCTTTCATAGATTTTTAGAAATCTACACTTAGTTTCACTTACAATCATTCATCATGATGAAGAAAGAAGTGTGGCCATCTAGCTTAACTTGATTCGTCTAACTGGAAAGAAATCCACTAATTATTTAGTACTTTCTCAAGCAGTTTCCATATTTGAACTACAAAGATAGTGAAGAGTCTAGAGGGGAAGCCACATGAGGAGTGTCTGAGGCCAATTGGTTTGATCAGCCTGGAGAAGAAGAGACTGAGGGGAGACCTCATAGCAGCTTACAGCTCCCTCACCAGGGGAGGAAGAGGGGCAGAGACTGATCTCTTCTCTGTGGTGACAAGTTAAATGACCTGAGAGAACACATGAAGCTGTGTCAGGGGGGTTTAGGTTGGATATTAGGAAAAGGTTTTTACCCAGAGAGTGGTTGAGCACTAGAACAGGATTCCCAGGGAAGTGGTCACACCACCAAGCCTGACAAAATTGAAGAAGCATTTGGACAATGCTCTTAGGCACATGGTGTGACTCTTGGGGATGGTCCTGTGAAGGACCAGGAATTGGACTTGGATGATCCTTGTGGGTCTCTTCCAACTCAGGGTATTCTATGATTCTATGATAGATGCATTTTCTGTATAAAAAATTATTTCTATCAAGAAAAGTTGTTCACTAGCCCAATTGCTCTTTATTAGTGATTAATATTTTTTTTTTTCACTCCAAGCATCTTGTAGGGTTGTTTTTTCTTAATTTTTGTATAATGCAAAAAGGGCTCTGTTGGGCCAAGTGTACAAAATATAGCAAGTGCAATTTGTGGTTTGTATTCAGGGCACCTGAGTTCATTAGAAAACTCTTCTAAAAAATCCACAGGGATTTATCCAAAGCTGAAAAAGGAGTGAGTAGCCCAGAGTGGCATCTTAGAGTAGTATCTGCAAGAGTATGTAAGGCTGGATGACAGTTGCTTAATGACTGATGGTGTGACATGTGTGCTTCGATCACTAGAACGCTTTCTGAAATTCTCTACCCAAGGAGGACAACTAGGGCTCACCAACAAATGCATCCCATTTTTCTCTTAAGGGTGTTTTGATGGCATTAGAAAACATCGTTCAGGATGCTTACAGCATATACTTGTTGGTCCTGAAACTCAGACACTGAAGGAAAAACAAATGTACTGTCAAATGTCAGTGTCGGTACTTACCTGAGAAGACAGAAAAAAGGTCTGATTAGGATGACCAGCACGAAGTTTCACTGGCAGAGGTCTTTGGAAGTAAGCAGAACTTGCTGAAAGCAGGACACCCGTGGTTAGACTGCATTTTGAGAACAGCTGGACATTTATGGCTTGGCCATTTTGAAGTAAAGTCACATTTCTACTAAATGATGTAGGAAACGGAACCCTAATGCTCTTTTAGAGCAGGGGATGGCATGGTAAGCAAGGGAACAGTAAACACATTTTTATAGCCAACCTGAACTTGGCAAACTTAGAATCAGAGGGCAGTTTTAGTAGTTCTGACTGAGATTTGTTAAAATTACCTACTTGTGCTACATTACATGTGAGGGATTAACAACTTTAATGTATTAAAAAGTCATGCAAAACTGACAACTCCTCACAAGACTTATTTCTGTCACCTGTTTTTACTTCTAGTTGTCACACGTCTGCCTTAAGGAAGGTAGAAACTTAAGTACTGTAATTATTCATAAAAGGCTGTGATATTTCCACACTGGAATTGTTAACTGCTCTTTTGCAACATCATCTGTATATTTAAATTGTTTCTTTCGAGGAGGCAAACTGTACTGACATACTTGTGGGAAATGCTGAAAGTCCAGGGCCAAGACATACTTGGCCCCTGCCTTAATTTTACTGCTTAGAACATTACTGATGGAGTCCTTGTAGATATCCACAGTACGTACTTGCATACTTCAGGTCCAATAGAAGTAGTTTAGTATCAGTTGCAGTATTTAACAGAAGTGTTAGAATACTTGTGGAGTTACTTATTTAACAATTTCAGTATTGCACGGGTCATTTTAGCCCTCACTCCCCCATCAGTTTGTGCATGAAGAAAAGTCCTGAGTTTCTGCATTAGGTTCTCAATATCACCACTTTCAATAAAGACCAGTGATAAGAAATACTTGCAGAGTTTCTGGATTTATTATGATAATGCAAATAAACAACTAAAACCCTGAGAGCCAGCAAGCCCAACAGCATGTTCTGTTCCTTTCTTGAACACAAAGAGCTGTCACTGAGACTCTCTGATGGTGCATGTCATTTCTCAGAGTCACCATACAGTCCGTGCAACACTGGGAGTATCTTAGATGTTACTTTGTCATTCCTATTTAACTTGACACCTACTGCCATGGAGAATGATATGGGAAAAATACAATTGTCAAACCTGACACTAGCAGTTTTCAACACCCCATTGGTGGAGTGTGTGTGTGAGGGGACAGGGTCCAGATTATCCTTGGCTGTGGTTTAAAGAGATGAATGTTAGATCCAAACTTGTTGAGGCGGTGGGTTTCAATGATGAAGGGACCTGGTGTTTGTTGCTGAGACATCTCTGGCAGTCTTAGCTCTGGACAACAAGCTGGAAGCGAATTTTAACATTTTAGGACTTGGAATCTGTCTGGGTATTAAGTACTGGGAAATTCTTGCTTCCAGCACTGAGGTGTTAAGCTCTGCTGCTAACCTATGGCACCTGCAGTGCCATTTCTTGGTGTTGTTAAGTGGAAATCCAGCCTTTCCCTGGCACTTCCAAACTTGTTGCCCTGTTTCTAACTGTCCAGCTTCAACTGTACATAGGCTGAAGCTTTTTGTCATGGGCTTAAGGTTCAAGTCTCTTAAGGGAATTTCAGTTGAAACAGTGCATATTCTTTTGGACTTAGGATGTAGTGGCCTTTTGCCTGTGTTCAAATACTCATGAAGATACTTCTTTGAAATCATTTGTCACTTCAGTGCTTTGGGACAGGAACTCCTGTTTGGGTAGCAGAAATGATCTCTGTGTAGAGGATGTCCCCTTTGTTTTGTTTTTCTTTACCTCTGCCTTCTGTTCTGATTTGGCCAAATATATTAATGTTTGTATAAAATGGATAGCATGTGTTCAGTAAAAGTGGTTTTTGGTATGTGTGTGTATCTTTATTTTATACCAAATAAAGTCTGCATTGGTTTTATGTCCACTGAGCATGCACAAAACTCTTTCTTTCCCATAGAACACTCGGTGTTGTACAAGACATACAGCAGTGGGAATCCAAAGCATGTAATATGGCAGGGCCTGCAGCACCGGGGCTGAGCAGGGAGGAGTCTGCCTTTCCTGGTTCCCACTGATGCCTTCTCCCCTAGCCCCTCTTTCCTTGTTGCTAGTATTCCTAAGGAAGGCTCCCAAAGCAAGTGCTCGGCTTTCTGGTGCTTAAATATTGTAAAGTACTGTAGATTAGAGAGAGAAGACACTGATGACAGATGGGGTAAACCTGAGGGGATGGGGAAAGGAATTACCTTTAAGTTGTAGAAAGTGGGATTTTTTTGGCAGATAGCTTGGCTGTAAGAGGGATGAGAAACTGGGATTTGATCAGTAGGAGCAGCTGTAAATTGTGAGTGGTTTAATTGGAAAAGGCAGCTAGGAGTATGCATGAGGGAAGGAAGGAACACAGAGAGAGCAAGCTGGGAGAAGTAGGGAACAAGAACTGCAGAACTGCAGTGAAGTGCTGGCAATTGCCTGAGGGTGTTGCTTGGAGCAGACAGAGGGAGAAACCTCAGGGGGATGGAGGGTGAGTTTGAGTCTGAACTGCAGGGGGAAAACTGTCTCAGTTCAAATGGCTGTACAGACAACTGGCACTGGACCAGCCCCCCGGGTGGAGTGCTGGTCCACAGGGCGACGGTGACTTGCTTTCTGCTACAACTTTTTCAGCCCACACAAACACATTTTTCCTGCAAACCAGACTCTTCTTTTTCCCTAAATTCCATAAGGAATTTATTAACTGCCCCCCTGCTCTCCTAGCAGCATCAGAGTGGGATGCATGGGAAGAAGTGCTCTCTTGCAAAATGGAGGTTTTAAAGCTTAAACTTGTGAAAATAAAGTCTTTGCCCACCTCCTGCTGCTGTCAGGCTCAGCTTGGGAGCACAAGGGATGATGTGAGAGCTGTCTCATCCAGCTGCCTTTGCCTGAGCTGCATTTGGGAGTGCCTTTGCAGTCACTTCAGTGGGCATTACCACCAGAACAGAGGAGTCTGGAGGAGATCCTTGCCCATGTCCTTGGTTCAAGTGACAGGTGTTTGCACACAGGATTTGAAAGTCCCAGTTCTAGCAGTGACTCATGTGCATATCACTGATACCTATTGTTTTCAGTATGAGCTTTTCAAAAAATGCCAGGAAACCTCTTGTATATGCACACTGTTACAGAGACAATCAATGCCTGTGCTGCAAAGTCAAGCACTGAAGGAGTTGGTGCCTGCTGCCTCCCTTTTCATACTCCTTGTCAGTCATTGTGTTGTTTTTTTCTCCACTGTAGCACTTGGTCAACACTCAACGCTGGACACACCTGGGACAGGAATGGATCGTGCAACACGTCTGGCACAAGGAGCATTGCCCAGTCTGTGCCAGAAGTTAGAAAGCATGCAGGAATCTGGTGGGAGACTGAAGGAGTTGAAAGGATGGAGGCAGTATCTCATGGCTGAGGTATTCAACAGCTCTCAGAGGAACTGGGCTCAGTCCCTGGTGCCACACTGTCTGTGAGATGTTGGACAAATAAGTTAGCTTTTCTGAAGAGGCCAAGTCCATATCAGGCTGACCAAAGCTGAGTGACACCTCTGGTATGCTGGAGTTGGCTTTGCAGAACTGCTGTAGCAGCAGTGTGCAGGTGTGCCTGGTCAGGGGGCATCGGTGGCTCAGAGTGACTCTGAACCTCTGAGTGAGCTAATTGTGAAAAGGGCAAATGTGCAGTGGCATTAACATGTTCTCTGCCCTAGCCATCCAAGTCCCAAGTGAATGAATTCATATTTTTAAGAGATACAGAGAAATGTCAAGTGAAATAACAGCCCTCTGTCTTGGAGAAGACCAAGATGTGTGGTTTATTTAGTCTCAAAGTCAAGGTTGAAAGAGGACAGTGGTGCGCAGCAGCATGAACAGCAGAGTGGGAGAGAGGTAATCAAGCTATGAACAATACTGGCATAAAAACAGGGTTTTGTACATCAGCAATGAATCACTTCAGCCTGGAAGCTGGAAGAAGATGGAGATTTTTTTAACCATGAGAACAGCATGGCAGGAAGGGATGGAAAAAAAGAGACAACTCATTTTAGAAGACTACTCTTATAATTCAGAAACAGAAAGGAACAGATATGGTAGACTATCATGTTATGGCAAGATATGAAGCTATGTGGTCCAGGAGCCCTGTAATCTGTGTAAAGTTCTGTACAGAGTGCTGAAGTCTCCTGAAAAATCAGCTTTAATGTACAAAAAGACTTGAGCCCCAATTTAAAGATGCTTTGTACATTTTTGTTTTGCTCTGTGAAAAAGAGGCAGTGGTGACTTCCATGGAAACATTGGTAAATAGTTTGTTCTGGAGTACTCTGCAATAGATTAGTGTCTCATAACATTTTCTATGAGGAAATCTGGTAATTGTGCCTTTGCCAGTATTTGAATAACAAATATTGGAGCTGTAGAATAAATCAAGACAGCACAAACCCCACACCATTAA
Organism: Manacus vitellinus; assembly: GCF_001715985.3. NCBI lineage: Eukaryota > Metazoa > Chordata > Aves > Passeriformes > Pipridae > Manacus > Manacus vitellinus. Next base: position 30,184,800 of record NW_021940813.1, read on the forward strand.
CCCAGTAATTTTTGCCCCATTTTTTAAGGTGAGAGGAGCTGAGGGGAAAGGAGAGGTGGGGTGTGTTTGTGTAAGCAAAGACTGTGTGGTTGTTCACTTGCAACGGATAGAAATCCCAGCTGTGCCAGCAAGTGCAGGGTGTGGGACCACACAGCCCTAGCACTGCCCTGGCTGTGGCTGAGCTGTCTTTAATGCTTTGCCATACAGCTGTGAAATGAGTAGCCTCTCGTTTATTTATACAGAGGCATGAAACTAGTTTCAGGTGTGCTATGGATAGCATTTAAAGTGCAGCACTTGTTAAAATAATGGGAAAGGGTTGTTGGAGATCAGGCCAAGTACAGCAGAGGTCTCTCTGATGGAAGGTTTAGAAATATTTTCTTGACTTTTACAGTCATTTAAGCTGCTGCTTGAGCAGGGATGACTTGAGTGAGTTGTTGTGGGTGTTCCTTCCCTCTTCTTTTTTCTCTTGTTTTTTAATAAAGCCAGTTTAAGAATAATTAGTGATACTTAGCTCTATCTCAAATGGATTTAGAGAGGACAGGATGGGACATTTGTTACCTGTCCCAAGCTGTTCTTAAAATAATTAATGATGAAGACTTCATATCCTGCATCAGTCATTTACTCCATTATGTCAGTATGTCCACTGTTAAAAACTGTTCTCAATCATCTGTTTCAATCAGTCTTGATTCAGTTTAAACCCATTACTTCTCTTATTGGATGCAGAAAACAGCCTATTGCCATTGTTCTATGCTAACTTGTTCTTGTCACAAGCAAATAACTGTAGGATTCTTTTTTTACACAATGAACCCTCCCAACTACTCAGCTTGTAAGCCCATTCGTTTCCAATTCAGGTCTCAATTTTACAGTTTTTGTTTTGATAAAGCACTTTGATTTGTTCATCCTTTCACATTGATCAACTTCCATACACAAGTCCTAGTTCTGTCTTGATGCCACTAGACCAGATAACCAGATAAATATTTCAGTCATTCATATAACCTCAATTTCTTGCATGAAAAGAGATGCTTTTGCTTACCTGAAAATTGGTTTTGGATGTTCACAAAGGTTTTTATATCTAAGATGTGGAAACTGGTAGAAAGCAGGACCCAGCCTTAAATTGCTTATTTCTGATGAATTGAGTGATTGTGGTTTTATACTCTGTAGTAAATGAGAAGCTGCTTTAGCATAAATTTCATTTTGTATCTTAAGTTGTTAATTTGAGACCATATCTTCCTATTGATTCTCTGAATTCTTTGTAAAGTACTTGTGCTAGTGGGGCTAGTTGGCTCTTCTCAGAACTTACAATTAAAGATTGGATGATGATAATAATAAAATCTAGCCATTATTTCTAAAACTTTGTTCCTTAATGGGAAAGGAGTGAAAATCTTGACTAGTAATAGAGGTTATATGTAGCTGCCTTGATACTTCTGCACTAGAAAATGGCCATCCTGGTGCTTTTAGCTCCCCACCATAGATGGGTTAATGTGTTGCTTGTAAACTGGAGATGCTAACTTTGAAGGAAGCAGCTAGTGCATAAACTTGACTTATCTCTAAACTGAGTTTCAGGTTGCTTGGAGCTGCCAAAGTGTGTCTGCTCATGTCTGTACCTACAGCTTCACAGATTCCTACCAGGAAGAATTCCAGTTTGGAGAAACAGAGTTCCTGAGGGCTGACCCTTCAGCATCCTTCAGCAGGCAGAGGCAGAGAGAAAAACTTTACTGAGTACAGATCAGGTGAGTGATGCCCCAGTCCTCATGGCAAAAATCCTGTCCTTCAGAAGAGTTAGGTTGTGCCTTTAACAAACATTATTTAAAAAATCTTTACTATTGCATGGAAGAAAAGGTCCAGGGATAAGTGGGAGAGAAGTCTCTTGTGATCTGTTACAGAACAGCTAGAAAAATTTCAAGCTAGACATTTAATTAATAAAACTTTTCCATCTTCTAACGATGGGGACTTATTTCTAAATGCCTGCAGGGCTTCATCACTGCTCTACCCATGAAATGTTCATTACAATATTGAGAGGTTTTAAACCTGTAAAGGTAAAAACCATCTAGGGAAGTTGCTCCTTAAACTAAACCAGCTGTAGTATCAAAAGTATCTAACTGTAAGCAGTAATTTGAATACCTGTGATATCATAAGTGCAATTAATATGGAGCAAAGTTTGCATCCTTTGAATTCCTTTACATCCTGACTTGACAGTCAGGTTTTGGAATAACAGCCAAAAGGTAAAATTAGGTTGATATTATAACCAAGTGCTTTCATACATGCATAGTATTATTCTTCAAATAAGGTATGAAATTTAACAAGGAAAAGAATTCACACCCAGCTTTGCAGATTTTGTGGATTAAAGGCCCAGTATGGACCACCTTCCTTTTTAGAAGCTTTTCGTTGTTTTTTTTTTTTTTTTATTTACTGCTGCCTCTGCCTCACACAGCTGTAGCATCTGTATTGAAGCATGCAGCTAGGGATAGCTTTTAGTACCCTGAGGGTAGTTTTGTTTACATTTGACCATTACATTGCAACAGCTAATTCCCTGCTAGTGCAGGGAGAACCATGGAAATTTGCTGGCATTCCCTTCTCTTCCCTTTCTAAATACCGGTAGCCAAGGTAAATCACATCTTGTCCTGTTTAATTTTCCAGTAGGGTTTTACCAACATGGATGTTACTTGTGCCTGAGGAGACCTTCTCCCATGATCAATTAGATGAAACTGCACTATGCACCCTAGGCTCCCCTCTCTTTCACTGTCTGAAGCTGCTCAACACCACTGCTTCTCTGGGGTCTAAACATAAACTCCTGCCGTTGGCTGAAGAGCCCAAATGAGCTGGTTTCAGCTGGGGTAGAGTTAATTTTCTTCAGAGCAGCTACTTTGGGGCTGTGTTTTGGATCTGTGCTGGAAACAGTGTTGATAACACTGCTATTGCTGAGCAGTGCTTGCACAGAGTCAAGGCCTTTTCTGCTCCTCACCCCATCAATGAGGAGTCTGGGCGAGCTCAAGGAGTTGGGAGGGGACACAGCCAGGACAGCTGATCCCGACTGGTCACAGGGATATCCCAGATCATATGGTGTCATGCTTGGCATACAAAGCTGGGGTAAGAAGGAGGAAGGAGGGGACATTCAGAGTGATGGCATTTGTCTACCCAAGTCACCACACTGCCTGATGGAGCCCGGCTTGCCTGGAGGTGACTCAACACCTGCCTGTCCATGGGAAGAAGTGAACGAATTTCATGTTTTGCTTTGGTGTGTGCACAGCTCTTGCTTTACCTATTAAATTGTCTTTATCTCAACCCACAAGTTTTCTCCCTTTTACCCTTCCAATTCCCTACCCCGTCCCACTGGGGGCAAGTAAGCGAGCATCTGTCTAGGGCTTAGCTGCTGGCTGGGGTTAAACCATGACACAGACCCACAGACACATACAGTTCAAATCCCACTCTTCAGCTAACCCAGCCGGCAATTGGTTTCTCAAGGTCTGAGTACCAAGGGATCTGGATGTGAGCAGGTGGCTGGAGCTCCACAGCCGCATCCAACCCCACAGCATCTGTCTAGTCCAATGCCTCCAGCACACTGGGGGGCACTAGGAAAGGTCTGCTTCCTCCTGGTTGCTTTTTTAAAATTCACCATCACCGCACAAGACAAACTCAGCAGTGTAATAGGACAGAAACAATTTTCTATACAGGATGACCAGCATACAGCAAGAGGTGGGGCATGGAGAAGCACAGAGAAGAGCTCTCTCCCTCATCATAGTGTGAAAAATAAAAGCACTGCTGGAAAGATGCGGTTGGAAGTTCTAGAAAAAGACAGGTACATTTCAGTACTAGGGTTGGTATTGAAAATTTCAATGCAATAAACCACATTTCTCTCTATAGCTGTGGCATGTATTTAATTCCTTATCCTTTCTAGAATAAAGCATATTTTCAAGATAGCTGTAGTCTTACCTCATGTTATGATTCCCTTTTTCAGATTTTATGTATTCATTTAGTATATAAATTCTATTTCTTGTGCCATAACAAGAGAGTAGACTTGGTTTTGTTTAAGATTTTTAATAGGGATGGATTTGATAACTTTATTTCACTGATCAAATGGCTCAGGATATGTAGTGTATTTAGAAATAGTCATATTTTCAAGCATTACCCTACACAAATCTGAATGTGTTCTTCTTAGAAAAAAACTTAGCTCCTAACTTCAAAAACACACAGGGCTTATGTTACTTGAAGTGCTTTGCAGAAATCACTTTGTCCTGGAGCGTGGATTAGTTTAGCAGGAATGGTTTTTATTTTGTGAACTCAGTCTTGGTTAGGAAAAATAAGAAGTAACTCGATTAACAAAATTCAGTTGATTTGAGAAAATTTAACTCAGTCATAGTAGTGGTGCTCTAGTCTTGGAATAGAAGCAATGTCAGATTGATAAACATCCTTTATTGATTATATTTAAGAATACACAGGGGCAAAGGAAGTCAGTGTGCAGAAGGTCTGTAGCTCTTCAAGCAGAATTTAATTCTGGTCACCATCTCCTTTCATTATTTCCACTCCTCCCTTGTTTGATCCAGTTCAAATATTCAGCTGATATTAGCATACTGAAAATTTATTGACCACCCTTAAAAAGTTTTATTTTTAGAAGGTAGGTCCTACATATTTGAGGAAAACATATTGTAAAAACAAAGAAGAATGATTTACTTGGATTGGACAACAGAAAAACAAAACCATTGAAAGCAAGTAGCGTTAAAAGCACCAGTTCTTGGGCTTCCTGAACAAAGGGGCTCTGTAGTTGAGACAGGAAATAACTATAATTTTTGTAGATCTCAGTTTTCCAGGATAACAGTTGGTAATGTTGAAGAAGAGTCCCTTTCTCGTTAAATAACAGTTCCGAATTTCATAACTCACCTGATTACAAGCTTACAGATTCTAAAACCTACTTATTACAGTAGAGCCCAATATGCCTCTCACTTTCAGGCTCACTGCAGAGCTTCCCTTCTTGACCGGAGGATGAACTTCAGAGCAGGTGGCAGTTTGCTCTCCCTGAAAGCAGTCAGAGGTACCTGTGCTGCCTCATCAGCATGTGCATGCTTTGCACGTACAGTATGATGGCAAACAACTAAAATCACACTACCAAATGTGGAGCGTCCATGCCCACAAACTTTTTGCCTGGAAAGGATCAAGATCTAGTTCCTAAAACAAATTCACTCCCATTAAAACACTTATGGTTGACGAGAATAGAAAAGTACAGTCAAAATGCAACAACTCTTAATGACTAGAGACACTGCTTCCAACTATTCATATAGAAATGAGAACAAGAACAGCATAAGATGGGTTTCACATCCTTTAACTGGAACTGCAATATTTCATGTTCAGATTTGCTGACTCTGTGAATTGTACTGCCACCAGAAATTATAGAAGTGGGTTCCTCCATGTGAAGCACAGCAAAGCCCTCTGATTGCATCACTGAGAAGAGGAGGACCGTTCCTGCTCAGAGAAGGTCACACTGTGAGTAGAAGTCTTGCCAATAATTCCATAAGCTACCAAGGAGTACTCATTTCTTCATTGTTCCTACGGTAAAAGTGCAAGGCACAAGGGAAATATTTATCCTGAGGTGTAAGTTCCTGTTTTCATTAAACTGAAAAATAACCCCAGTGTTTACTGGTTGCTACAGTAAAAAATTCCTTAATTTGTACACCATTAGTGAAGTTTTGGTGTAAAATACACGGTAAGGTAACGCAAGACAAATAAGACTGTCCTCTGGTATCTTGCACTGGAACTGGCACTCTGCCTAAGCTTCATCTCACATCCTCTCAGAGGAGTGGCAAAGCCATGCATGCATTGCTGCTTTGGGCAGCACCAGCAAGCAGCTTCTGTACCAGCCCCTCAGCCCAGGCTCTGTGCAGGTACAGCAGAAAGGAGTTTAACACAAGGGGTCTGTTTCCAGCTTTCATCTGTTTTGTTGCAAAACTCAGACTAGCTCCCTGCATGTGTACGAGGGGACAAACCTTGCAGAAGTGGTACCTGACTCAGGCTAGCAGGACTCAGTTGTTCAGGGAATGCCTTTGTCAGAGGTCAGGTTTGGGTTTGGACTGTGTTGAACGGCTGTTGGTGCAACTGGTGGTATTGGAAGTGCTGACTTTTGAACCTGTTGATATGCTTTTGAACAATCAGTTTTGTTACTCGCTTTTTTATTTTACAAAACTGCATCAGATCTTCCTTTGCCATCTCTTCTACCCAGCTGAAACAATTTTATTTCTCCACACAAAAATGTTCACTTTTAGTTGTAGCTTCCAGACCTTCTGACAATAAAAGGGTATTGAAGCAACTGTTGGATGCTCCAAGGTGGGAATAATTCATTAGATTTTAAGGATGAAAATGTCAAATCTATTCTGTACGGTGAGAAGAGCGCTGAGTTGCTAGCTTTGCCTTGAGGAAAGGTCTGACAGTATCAGCCCTTTTCACTTTTGAGATAAAATACAAAGTTTATAGGTATGTGTCAAGCCACAGTAAGTTTTGCACTAATATTAATCAAATAAGAAGAGATTACATATTTCTGACTTGACTACAGGTGACAACTATGATAATTTGTTCCAGTGCAGCCAACAGTAAAACTCAATGTGAAACAATTAACTCCCCAAAAGCTACCACCACCTTGTACCTGCTACTTCCCAGTGACTCCAAGGTCTATGGGGGAAGTAAGGGAGTACTAAGAAGAAATGGAAAGATGAAATACTTCGACCTGTAACGGTAACACCTGAAACTTGTTGATAGAGCAGGGGTTCCAAACAGCACTAACATTTCTTCTCTTGAGAAAGGGATGCTTGGATGAAGCCTCAGTCAGGAGGCTCAAACAAAGCTGAAATTACTGCAGTATCTTATCCACATGAAAGAATGTTTAGCTGAGTATGTACACAAATCAGTCAGTGGCAGAAAGCCCAGCAAGTGTTTGTTCCCCATCCTCCATTACTACTATCCCCACAACATGGAGAGCTTTCACAAGATTTTGCTTTTTTCTCTCTTCCCTATCCCTTGCCATTTAGCCTTGTTAGGAGCCCAAACTAGGGCTCAGAGCACCTGCAAGCCATTGGTGTGCTGAAGACCAAGAAACCAGACCCTAGCACTGCAGAGAGTTGCTGTTCTCCTTAAATCCTCACCAGTTTAACTGCAAATATCAGAAGGAGGGTTGTCGCTGTAGCTGTCAACATGACAAAGAGGCTGTATCAAAGGATACAGTACTATAGTCCACTTCTACAAACCTCTGCTTACAGTAATTACTTCAGCATCGTTAAAGACATTTGGTGTAGTAGCATCCACTTTCTTGCATACAAGAAACAGTGTTTATCTCTCAGATTAGGCCTTATAATTACAGCCCTCCCTGACAGCGTTTGGACACTTGAACCTCTCATACCATGCAGGCTTTAAGTGCCTCAAGGGAACTGAAGTTGCAAAAGTTTTGGACATCTACCACAGCAGTCTTAGGACAGTGTGATATGCTTTGGATACCTGTTGTGTTTTTATGTTTGAAGTAACCTTAAGACACCTCCTGCAACCTTACTGGTATGGTCATACCTTAGGTGACAAGAATTACGAGAATGGTAAACTGATAGAAATCAGATTAAATGCTGCTTCTGATTTTGAGCATTATGAACAGACCAGAAACAATAAAAAGGAAACATGTAGCACCCATCCTATAATTGCAAAGGAAAAGCACAGCAGCCTGTCTCCCTGCTCCACCAAAACCAGCTATGGATCCTATCATTCTACCTCCCTTCCTTTACTTCTGATATCCCAAACTCAAATCAGACAAACTTACCTCAAGTGACCCCATGTGCTGGAAGCTGTTATTTCACAACAGCTATTACTGATCAGCTGATGCGAACCAGAAGACTCTTCTGGTATTCTGCTTTCTGGTATTAATCTGTGTCAACATTAAGACATTCAAGCCAAGCAATTTAGGACTGAAATTCAGAATCAGGCAGTGGATGATAAGCTCCTTGATTAAACTAAAATCTAGAAACAAAAGTCATAAACATATTACAACGTAGAACTGCATGACCTACTTCTCCCTGCCTCTGTAATAACAACTTCAGAGACTCTACTAGTTAAAAAATAAATCCAATTTATTTCTCATAGCCTGAAGTTAAGTATTTTAACATTGCAGCAAAACCCTTTTAAGTTGAGTATTCACTTTCTCTGAGGGAATACAAATCTGGACTTTTTTCCAATTAAAAGTGGGAAAGCGACCTTTAATTGCAGTATTTCAAATTATTGCCATTTAATTAATCAAATTTGCATAAGTTAGCATAGCTTTGAAATTGTGCTCAGGCACAAAAGTGAAGTCTGCCTATTCTGCCTCCCTTCTTTTATAAAATCTGTATCTAATGTGTTCATGTGTGGTGCTTTCAACTCGAAAGAGTTAAAAAAACCCCCACAGGACACTAGGGACATCAGAAAATTAAATGAAAAAAATTAGGTTAACAAAAGCTAGAACTAACCCAAATATTTTTAGTTTTCCTAGGACAAAGATTGTTGTTCCTTTGCATGCATCAATATAAACACTTTCTGGATCTGTACTACTGTACGTGAACCTGGGAAGGGCATTGGTTTTATCCACAGCAGCTTAGCCAGGTATTAAAAAAGCTAGAGCTTCTCTTCCAGCAAGTTCCTTGATATAGACAGTGCAGGCAACTAATAAAGTGTTCCATTCCAATGGAAATTCTATTCCAGTAGCTGGCTCTCCCAGTTAACAGTCCCCAGATGAAGCTTCAAACCCACTAGCATTTTGAAGGTCTGCAAGTCCATATGGGGTGGTGCAAAATAGATTACGATCAAGAAAGTAGCAGAAGATAAAGACATAGTGAATGAAGCAGCCAAATCAGATAGATAATTTTATTTCCTGAAAATCTGAACTGATTCTAATATTTAATCACTTTGTCACAACTGTTTAATTTCCATAGTAAAAGCTTATGTAAGTCACTCGTAACAAAACAAGATATGTCATTTGAGTTCTGCAACACAGATTCAAATATGATTCACCAAGCATTTACATCCTGTTTGTTTGTATGCATGCTGTGTAAGGCACCTCCACATTTGTCACACTAATGTTACCCTAGAACTGCTTTCAAAATTACTAAAGGCATTTTAGAGTCAAGAAAACATTGTAGTTGTGAGGTTACCTTAAAAAAAAAAGTTCAAAGTTACTTTCCTTGCTCTGGATTAGAAGCAAGTCAGTATAAGCGTTTGTTTTTGATCAATTAAAGATGGGGTGGTTTTATTACTTTTGCATTGTCCCATTGCCCTTGTTTTAGGATAAAATATGCAAAGCCTACATAACGTCTCAGCATTTAGGACTGTGAGATTAAGAATAGGAATTGTTTACAATGCTGTTCCCACAGTAAAGCTGCCTGTTTAAGCCATTTCCTGGCTTTGTAATTCACTGTTTCCCCCACACTTTCCTCCTCTTTCACTTTGCAGGCTTATTTCTACTGGAAGTTATTTTTCAGAAGGGCACTCCCAAAAATTCCACACCAAGAAGCAATCTGTGGTTTCTCAGTGCACTGTATTAAACTCTCCTCCCCAAACCTGGGAAGCAAGACCCTGCTCCTGCACTGCAAAAAGATTTGCAAGGGCTGCTTCTTACAAAGAGCATTTTCCAATATAGGGCATTTGAATTTGTTAATCTACAAGTTTTTCTCTTAGGAATGTATTTAACCTACTCAGCAGCTCAGTCCTACTTTCTGCAATTCTGATTATGACTAAGATTGTTCACAGCCAGTCCAGGGTATTAACTGGCTTCTCTTCTGCTGGATGGTCTGTGCCTCCTGGTCATGATTTGTCTTCCCTTGCTTTTAAGTTCCAGTGGGTCATGAGTTCAGTAAATTAAGGAGAGGAATACTCCCAGCTGATGGATCTGTAACTTCCCCGGTTTCTCCCCTACAAAGGTCTTCCCCCTACATGTTAAAGAACAGCACACGAAGCTGAGGTTTCTGAGTATCCAAATTCCATTCCCACACTGGTGCAGAAGCAGAGACCATGTCTGCCAAAGCTGAGGTCAAGCATGTTATTCCACTGAGCTGCTTCAGAGTTAAAGGAAACACTGAACCTTTCTTTGAAAGGCATGTGAACCATATTAGTTCCTAGGGTTTTACTGTTCAGAATCAGACTGAAAGACGCTCCTCTGACCAATGCTGTCTGAAGAGAGACTGCAATTTGACTTTAATTGAAATTATACAAGAGGGACCATGCTTTCCATTCCAATCTGATTATAAAGACTATAGATAGCTCCTCATGCTACTAAAGTTGCTAGACTTCCTATTATGTCTTTCCCTCCCCCGAGGAATAAAACATAGTAGCTATCATTTAGTTAATAGTAGACATAATTTCAACCTTTGCTATGTACTCACTTCAGATCAGCTCTTTGGAAGTTCAGCCAAAAAAACCTTTTTTTTCACTCCTCCAGTCAAAATTCCTGCAGTCCTTTCCCAAAAGGCAATTCCTTCAGTATAAAAGTAAATAATTTTTTTTTTGTCTTTTCATAGGCCATAAAACTTGCATCCTTGGAGTAGGGCTAGACTTGGTCAAGTACCAAGTATGTGATACTTCACCCTTGTTCAGGTTTTATCAGAAAAGCCAGCTTACACTGCATAGCAGACATGTAACACACAGCGCCAACACTTGTCATAGCATTGCCCCTTTCTGATAACTGGAGATCAGAGTATCAGAGCTACTCCTGGAGCCAGCATCAGCAGCACCTTCAACACCTCTCACAGAAAGCACCCTGAAAAATCCTGTTTATAGGACTGCTCTTAGCAGTCACAGGATCTGCTCAGAGCTCCCCAGCTTTGACTAATAAACAGCCTGTAGTCCCAGGGAAGTGAACTTACTTTTTTGTGCAAAACATGTGCAGCCCCTGAAAAGGAGTTGTTCTGCTCAGAGATCTTCAGTGTTTGTTAGTCTTTACCATTTAAAAACAGAGCTCAGACTACATCAGTCTTAGTTTTTCCACAAAAAGACTTCTGGGTTCCTTGTGTCTCTTTTCTTAATAATGTTAGACAGTGATTACAGATCAATGGCCTTTACGAATTTACCTTGGAGGGACAGACAAGGAGGTAGATCACTCATCATAGGACATATGTGAAAGAAAATAGACCAGACAACACGACTACAATGTTTCTCTGCAGCAGTAAATTCGTGTACCGAGGTCAGCCCAATAAGTTTAATACGTAAGGAAAAACAGAGTGGGTATTTACTCACACACAATTTTATGAGAGGAACAACTGAAATGTCAGCAAGAAAAACACACTTTTTGGACAAATTGATATTACATCACATTAGTGGGCCACAGAACTCTTTAAAAAAATAAATCTTTTTGAGACATGAGAATGAAATCACATTTTAGCATGCTTTAAATAGCTGAACTGCTCCTCAAAGCATACATTTTCAGCTATTGGCAAAGACAATTATTATCTCTTCATCTGGAAATTAAAAAGCATTTAGCAATAAGTTAAAGCTAGCCTACGTGTAAGTGGGCTAAATACTAGTCAGAGATTTTTCCCTTTTCACATTTAAGATGATAGTACAGTTCATCACTTCTGTAGCTTATATGCTGTTGTGCAATGCCCCACTGAAGTTTCACATCTACTCTGCAAGAGAGAACAAGAGTAAACAGCGTTTTTTTAGGATAGTCACAAATGGTAAAGCCAGTAGTATTTGTTTTTCTGTTTAATTAGATGTTTGCTGTTTATCACACACAAGAACTGTAAGCAGAGTCCATGAATTCTTCGGAGCAATATGAAACCTCATGGTTCCAGGCAAGTTCAATACTGCCTCTCTCTCTCTCTCTCTCTCTTTTTTTCTCCCTCCTCCTCCTATCTGCTGTTTTCCCCTGCCCAAATTTTCAACAATCCTTAAGGGAAAGAAAGTTTTACTTCATGACTGCTATCCAAGAGAGCCTGGCTCCAGGCTTATGTTGGGTCAGGTGCATCTTAGATAACAGGAAGCTGGATGTTTTTCATTTGAGGCACTAGAAGTTAGGTTAATAGTAATAGTCAAGTTGCCCAAAGCTAAAGGGACAAATAGCTCTCATTGCCTTCCTATTTAAACAGCTGTCCAGTGAAAAAATCTTCTTTCCCCTTTTTTCCCTGAAATATATTAAGTACAGCTTGCAGTAACAGATTCCTCAGTCTTCCATTCATGCATCTGCAGTCCTATCGTATTCTGTCCCATTTCACTTCCTCAGCCTCAGGAGAGAAGTTAGCAATGGATTTCTCTACATTCAGATAACACACATCCTTTTTTGTCTCATAATAATTATCAAGTTTTTAGTTCTTCCTCCACATTCCCCAGCTAAGTCAAGACAAACTCAGTTCTGTGACAATGTTTTCCATGTACCTCTCTTCAGAGAGAGAGCTGCTGCAGCTGAACAAGACAATTGCAGCATGCTAGTTATACTTGGATTCGATATGTGGTTGAAAAGAAGAGAATGACCAGTTTTCTCATTCGTCTGTATTCAGACATTTAGAAAACCCCACTGTCAGCATCTTGAGTGAAAAACAGGTGACATCTTCAGACCCTTGTAAAACCACTTACGCATGTTAACTTGTTTGAATAAACTTCCCCACCTCAAGTGACACAGTGGCCTGCAGTCTTCCTTGATCCATTCAGAGAGCAAGAGTTATTTTTACTGAGTCAGTAATCATGCATTGTATTCCAGAGGAAATACTAGCCGGGTACCCCTGCTTGTAACTTCATGATCTGCTGCTCCCAAATCACGTTCCAATGCTTCCTCTGAACTTTTTGTTCTCCTGCCATCAAGGCTAGTGGTAGCTGTATGGGGGCCAGATGAACCATTTGCAGTTATTGTTGTATCCCCATATGTCACAGTAAGGTCACCATCATTCAGAATAAAATCAGAATCCTCTTCTCTAAGCTGTTCCTGATTCTGAAAAAAAAAAAAAAAAAACAAAAAAAAAAAAAAAAGAAAAATCTTTGTAGAGTGCACAGCATCTTTCTTTGCCCAAAAAGTAACCAAACAGAAGAATTTACCTATGTGTCAATACAGAAGCAGTAAGAGGTAAAGCTTCACCTTAAGAAATGTTAAAAATAACCTTGAACCCAGCGTTTGCAAATCAGCTTAGTGATCCCTGTATAACTGCTGCTACTGTGGAGAGATGATGGGGGAGCTGAAGCCAAGAACTAGGTTATGAAACGGGTAACCTGGGATTTAGTAGCACTGAAAGTATACCAAAAGTACAGGAGAGATCAGCAGTACACACTGTTTTTTGCATGACAGTTTAGAAGGCAGTACAGGAAAAAGACTGGAGACCAAGGACAATTAAGTCACTTCAGATACAAAGTCAGAGTTGCATCTATAGCTAATTAATCACATTCATTGGTAAAAGTTTCATGCGAACTGGTAAGAACTTTAGAAATTTTAGGCCTAAAATTTTCATGTTCAAGAATTCCTCAAAAATTTTTTGTTATACATCAAGAACTAACAATATTCTTTCAAATTATCTGCTTACTTTTGCCTGCTACTAAATAGAGAATTACTTGACCTAGTTCTTGTGAATGCTACTGAGCCATAAAAAAGATTGATACAAGAAAGTGCTTGCTTCATAGTTCTGTAACTAGTTTTGATATGTTCTCTTTTCAAAATGATTTAAGAAACTGGTGCATGAAACCCTGTGAATTTATTTTGGCAGAGATGGGATGAAATATATGGTCAGAGACTAGAAATTGCTGAAGTGTAACAAAACACTTAATTTCTCTACACAGCATAATTACAACAGCAAGCAACAGTACCATGTTCCACTCCAGTTTAACATGGTCTTGGTAAAAGGCAAAACAGCTGAATTGGTCAGAAAATGGGCTTTCTTTATATTTGAAGAAAATTCTATCAATACTATAAGTTTGCCTTCTTGCAAGTGAAAGCCATTATTTCTCCACATGAATAGCTCCATACTGCTTAGCAGGAGCTGAATTGTAAGTGTCTGTGTATTGCTGTTCTCCTCGGTAGGCTGGACACTGATCAGGCTATGCTCTCAAAATACATTATTTTCTTCCATTGCTGCAAAGGAAGGAGGACATAGGCCATGTGAGATAGGATGCCTGTGTTCAGCCTGAACAGAAAGCCCTGTCTCTACTGCAGAACAGGAGCTCAGGGCACTGCTGATCGAAAATGCTGATTCACCTGTCCATGATGAAAAATGCAGCGCCTGGCTAAATAAAACTTCCTGGGAAAGCTTCTTGTTATGTCAGAATGATAATCAGCCAAAATAAAGCAGCATAAGCCTCTAGATGATACAGAATATTTAACTAACAAGGACTGGAAGAGGTGTCAGGAGTTTGCCAAAACCAATGAAAGAAATAGTGCAGTTCAGCAGTGGGTTCAAGACAAGCCCTACCTAAAATGAATGCTAATTTCTCAGAAACTTCATGGCATCCAAATTTATCATTGGTTTTTAGTGACAGGGTTAATGTGATAGAGAGCACTGTTCCCAAAGAGCAAATACAGTTTAGAACACTTGCTTTCTTTGATCAGAAAGAAAACACTGAACTACTGGCACTATCTTAAAAAGCAAGAATTAAAGTGTTCGACTATAGTTGGCAGAAACAGCCTGTACAAGCTTTTAGTTGCAAAAAAAAGTAAAAGTCTGAGGGACAAGGCCAAGATGTGCCTAAAAAAGGCACTCCAAATAGTAACCCGTTTAAGAAATTCTGATATCCATATATATATTGTTTTGAAGAAGAGGCATTCAAATAAAGACGAAAAGCAGAAAAAAGAGCAAGAAGCAGGCAGTTTGTGACTGTTGACAATCATGTTTTAAGAAGCAGAAGAAGCTGAGAAGCTCTCTCATATGTTCCCTTTCACGGTCCTTGCCCTTGGAGAAGCACCAAGGAGGGGAAGGCAGGGCTAACAGAGAACCAGAAGCTATTGCCATAACAGGACCACATGTGAAGTGGCTGCAGCAAGCTCTCAAAGCACCTCCTGTCTCCACAAAGCTATTGAACAGTGAATCCTTGCACACTACACTTGAGCTTCCCCAAAAGGTTGAAAAGCTCTTGGAAGCAAGATATTGAAAGGAGAGGGCCTTAGATTTATACTATATGGCAAGTCCTAACTCAATCTTTGCCGGTTTGTCCCAGGCTATACTTGCATGTACATAAACGTGATCAGTTCCAGAGAAAACACTTAGCTTTCTCTCAAGATAGTGAACAAACATTGCCTTGTATGAGCCAAGTTCCTTTTATTTATTTCACTTCCGAATAGCACTGCAAGCAGCAGGTAATTTATTTCATATATTTCCCCAGACAACATCCATGAACAATCCCATGTAGTATACGGATTTACTATGTTTGCAAACAAAGAGGATGGGTGAATAAACCTACTGTGCTTCATGCAGCATGAACAATTCTTTCAAGAAAGACAGGAAATGTATCCAAGTAGATCCCCAGAGACTTGAAATACTTCCAAGAAAAACCCTAAACAGGCCTCTGCAATCCCCTACAGTTCTGTAGGAATAGCTTCAATTCAGTCAAAAAACATAGGTCTGAACTTCACTACTTAAACTGAGACTAGAATGGCTAAATACCTAAATCCAAAATTCTGCAAAAGCCTGAATTTTGCTTTGATGTACTGACCATAACCTTGAGGGACCTCACTGCACTCTGTCCTATTTGTGGTAAAATCTGTTCATGTTCCTAAGAATGTGTGCTGGAGATGTTTTTTATATTAAAGCTTATTTAAAGTGAGCTACTGCTTACAAGGCCTGTCTTTATTGCCTTTTAAGACAATGTAAAAAGAAGCACAAGCAGAGTGCAATGCATTGGCAGTAGTCACAAATGCTGGTGCTGAATACAACACAGGCATCACAGATGACAAAACTTGCATGAGAAGTTACTTATCTTGTGGCTCCAAAACAAAAGCATCAAGTAGCGTGCATACAAAATATATTGCAACTTGAATCTGATGCTTTGCCTACAGTCTCTCTGTTTCTCAGCCGAATTTAAATTCACCAGGGAAACTAAACAATTTTTGCTGTGAAGGTAGAACCAGTAAGGAATGGGAAGGGCAAAGCATGGCTAAACAGTTTTCTTACCCATTTTGAGAGTTACAGCCTGCAAGATTTATAAAGACTCCAAATTAAGTTTCTTCACTGGGGTCGCATACTTATAAATTAATTCAATTCCCTCTACTTTCATGCCAAGTTGTCATACCACATATGGTGCAAGAACTAAACTTTAAAAAAAAGTGTAGGAGTGTGTATAAGACAAAAAATACACCCTGAACAAAAAAAAAAAAAAACCAAACAAGAAGCAGGAATGCTTCTTCCAACTGGGATAAATGACTAATGGAACAGAGAATTACTAAAAGTTTCAAAGAACATGTCAAAAGGAGAAGAAAAAAACTGACCTACATTAGTTTGGGATAAATTGGAATGCCCTGCCAATGGGTCATGCACTGAAGACAACAGCACCAGAAGAGAAAAACAGTGTTTAAAAATACAGTTTTCAAAATTTCTCTCCTAACTGCAGCAACTTTTCATGTTTTTAAGTTCCAACTTGCAGTATGTCTGTGACAAACACTTAATGGTGGGCCTAGTGGCACTGACTGAAAACAGTGGGAGAACATCAGCAAGGAACAGTAACAACATCTCTGGAAAAAAAATCCACTGTACCTCACCTCTGTGTGCTGACTCAGAGCCTGACATGTATGTCAGGCAAATTCAAGCCTAGAGGACACGATCTCATACTTAAAAATAAGTTGTGGGTGGACTACGTAATAGGATCATTTGACTTTCAGACTTTCAAACCCTCCTTTGGCATCTAGTTAAAAAGACATACTCCCACTCATGGAAATGAAAGTGAATTCTAAATACTGTTGTAATAAAGTCAGAGGAGAAAAAAAACCCAAAACAATAAAAGCTGAAAACAATACATCAATACACAATCCGTATAGCCACACAGGTGTAAGCTTTCTTCTCTATGTAGATGTCATAACTCAGACTTGCACCTGAACGAGATCCAGGCTTTAATACTTGTTTTGGAAACATATTTTCCAGCTATGTTATACTCTATTGAATATTTACAGACTTTTTTTTTGCTAAACTTAAAGTCTTCAGTCTTTAATTCTCACAGATGTACCATTCAACTTCCCTGGAAATACCTCACAAAGGCAAACTATTCCAAGCACTTTCTGTCCCCACAAAAACATGGCTCTCTCCATTGCTTCACCTGCACTTAAATAGAAAGGAAAAAAAATTCCATGGCTTTTTAGTCAGTAATAAAACGGCACAGCCAAGTTCTGTAGCTAAGTCAGCCATGCAAAGAGACAAAAAGCAACAAAGCAATTGCAGGGTTCAGAAATCTTGAAAAGAAGCTAGGAAAAAACCCTCAAAATTAGATTCTTTCCTAAGACTAATTCACAATGCACTGAAATAGGAACAGAAGAGAGAATACAATGTGAAACTTCCACATTATACACCTTAACATTATGCAACCTGGCAAGCATTTTTAATGAAGTTAACATTCCATGTGTGTTTGTCACAGAACCAATCCAACTAAAGAATAAGTTTCCACATGCAGCAGTAGCTAACAATGATGAGTAAAGAAAAAAAAAGAGCCTAACTATGAGAGAAAACAAAAGGCAAAGGTTGCATGTTCATTCTGGTTAGATTCTCAGTTACTGGACAATTACTCTCACAAGATCATATGTGGACAGACACACAGGCAACACACAAGTAGGCTAATTGGTCTGATGGATGCCTTCCAGTCTAGATCTGCTTTAAGACCTCCAGTGGCATTGCAAAGATGAGAACAAGGCCAATTTCTTGCATTACTAATAGCTCCAAATAGGCAACAGAAATTTCAAAGTCCTTTGAAACTTTTCTATCGGGTACAAGTAAGTTGCTAATAATACCCAGAAAGAAACGCAGGGAAGTATTTCAAAGTTGCAAGTGGAATTCATAACTGTCTAGGAAAGGATTAATAGCAAACTGGTGCAAGACTACTTCAACATAGCAGAGATATTAACATCCCAGAGAACCTGCAAATTAGAGATATTCCCACATAGTACTGTGGTTTTATTTACAAGTGGCTCATAAAAAAGTTGTAGATTTCAGAAGCACTGTACAGATAGCAATGACATGTATCAGGGTCCTGCAAGAGTAATGAGAGAATGAAGCATTAATTATTGCAAGACATGGCTGTAAAGAAGAGAGTGACCTGCTAGACTGAGATAAGTAACTGCCTAATGGTTCCTGAAATGTGATCTCAAATTTCACAGTGGAAACAATAGAGGGAAGCTCTACCAGATTTGTTTCTGGTGTGGGTATATGTGTCAGTGACTTCTCTAAGGAGACCTCAAAGCTTAGTGGTAACAGGGAAAGAACCTTGTGCAAAACTGTTGAGAAGGGAATACTTTGAAATGATTCACTGAACTGGGTTATTGACTAAGCCTGTGTCCTACTTACAGGGGCCAGGACTAGTTTATCACTATGGGGGTATAACCAAAACTGTGTATTCTACACTCTCTCTGTTATTTCTGTTGGACTGTTAACAATGGATCATTTGCAGCAGCTGCCCAGGGCACACCTGACACCTCAGGCTACAAGCTGGGTGTTAAAGAACACTGCGAGGCAGGGGAGTGTTTCTTTGTCTTCATACCAATGACTCATCTGTGATAACTCCCCTATGGGGAGGCATTAGCACCTTCACACCCAGCCCGAGGGGTCATCTCTGCTAATGGGCCACAATGGACTGGCATAATAGGCAGCTGCACTGCCTAGACATCAAAGATTCCAAAAATATCCCATGACACGCAGAGTTACATCACCCATTGGGAAACTCCCAGGCTGAGGGAGGTACTGGGCATTCCCACCTGCACCTGAGCATATATAATCTTTAGGGTTTGGGACTTCTGGTACCACTCATCAGATCCAGAGGAGAACCAGAACTTCAACAGGACTGCCACTGCAACTCTCGACAAGACTGCAATCATTACTTCAACAGAACTGCAACCATCATCCAGATTAACAGGTTTCCTTTCCTTTTACTTTGTCCCCAGGGGAACCACGTGGTGTTCAGCACAGGGGTTAACAAACACTGTTCTGTTCTTGTCCCAGGGTGTGGGGTTATACAACTGTCTTTGTGGGTTAAAACCAGTTTTCTCTGTATCATTTGATTGATTCTAATCTTTTTAGGAAATTGTAACTCTGACTTGTAATCCCTCTTGAGCTGGATTCATTTCTCCCACCAGTTTAGTTTTAAACCAGCACAGCCTGTAATTTCCCAATATCTTTAAATGTTATTTTTTAATGTAGTATCTGAAAAACAAGATCCTTTCTGGTTTCTACCAACAGAAGTTGTTGCCTTAGGGGAGAGAATCTTAAATCTTTTCTGCCTAGGATAAACCAGTACTTTCTTGCAGTATATCTATCAGATCAGCTGAAACCAGAAAATGCCTAAAAAGAAAAACACTGATTTGCTGAAGTTAAAAAAATAATAAACAAAACACAGAAGTATTGAGTTGTTCTACTTACATCATAAACCTGGGGACTTGTCAGACAGCGGGCTATCAGGCCACACCAGCTGGGTAGAGTTGTGGTCAATGGAGGGCCACTGTGAGTGAGAATTGGCTTTAAATAACTTAAGTAGTTAAGGAAAACACACCAGTGCTCAACAACTACTATCGAAAATAAAAAGGCAAGTGTACATAAATGTGGTTTTGCCTTTCAACTTTGGTACTCAATAATTTTACATAAAACATCCCCAACATTTTCCCCTTTTTCCTTTCAAGTGCAGTTTCGTTACTCACACATCTTCTGCAAGGACAACTTTCTTAAAAGTTTCACACAGTTCTGATTTTTCCAGCTTCTGAGTTCTCTAAAGTGTAAACGAGCAAGTAAAGGTACAAGCATTTTACTGTTAAAGGGTCCAAGACTATTTGTGCTCTGAAGACGGAAGCATGGTGTCAAGGTTGCAAGCGAGAGGTAACAAGGTGACATTCCTATGTGGCTCAGTGTAGGGAAATAAAGAAATGCTGTTCATCCAACATCCTCAAAGCAACATAGCCAGCTGATCTGCTAGTTGCTTACTGAGCCACAGAGATGCAACCAGTAAGGCTCAAAGACATTTCTGCAGTGCACATACACATACAGCACACAGTCTCAGAAAAGCAAAGGGAAAACTGTATGGCAAGAACCATGTAACACAACATGGAAGGAAACAATACTACCTAGATTACACTGAGGGGACATGGGGGTAGGAAAGGAAGGTATCTTTACACCTCTTTTCATAGGTCTGCTCCCAGTTAAACTCATGTTTGTTCACATGAGTACTGCAGATTGATAATATGCCTGAAAAAATGCTCAAGAGTCAAAAAATGTTTCCCTGTTATGGAGCAGCATGTTGATCTTGACTGGCACATGAGTCAGTCTAATTATTTTAAATGTAAATAAATATGTTGCAGGTATTCCACTTACTTTCCTCAGACTCTAAGCACAGAGAAAATCAAGTCCATTTGTGAGTATAACAGTTTCTTTGATCCTCCCAACAGATCAACATACTTAGGGGACAGAGAGGGTTAAAAAGGGGCTGTTCTAGCAAAGAGCTATCTTTTCTCCTTAGCAGAGCCTGGCATAATGTCTTTGCTAGAGCAGAGTTATGTTTCCTCCTTCACTAACATTGCTGTTACACCCATTCCTGAAAGAAACAAACTTGGCCCTTGCACTAACCTGCCAGCCTCTACGCTGCCCTGCGGCAGACAGGCCCGCAGCAACTCGGTCGTAAGAAAACAAACCCAGTAAAAGACATCTGGTACTTCATCAAAGTTGCAGTTTTCTTCGTGTTTTACAGTTGTGGGTGAACCCAGGGAACAGCCCATGACATTAAATGAACTCTGCATTCCACAGGAATGAAGTTGCCGCTTATCCATCTGTACAGAGCTCTGCAGGCAATAGCCAGCATTGGAGCACGCTGCCATCTCTTTCAAGTTAAGTTCCCTTGCAAAGAGGGAATTTTGAAATAATCTGCCTTTCTACCTAGGAACCAAGTGAATGTATCAGAAAAAATATTTTGACATTTAGTCATGAATACGGAGGTGGCAATGCTAAAGATCATTCTGTCTGTGCAATTTAAGCCCACCCAGACAATGTTTATCTGAATGCCTCCTTGTAACAGAAGGAGCAGACTTTTACTTCTAAGATAGAGCTCTGCCTCTGGATGTCAGTTTCCTAGGCACAAACTTCACAGAAACCTTCCCTAAAGATTGCTAGTCACCACTGAAAAAAGTAAATGCACTAACAGCATTTTTTAAATTTCTGTGAAACAGGTAGTTAGGCTATAATTTTCTCCAGGCACTCCCCCTGCCCTTGCTGCAGCTGCTGGGGACTGCATTGTGCCAGTGTCAGCTGAGGGAAGTCAGCCGGTGCTAACTACTCTTTCTTTCATCGGGCACATCCCTTTGTAAATTCAGGGGTAGAGGACAGTTCTGCTTCCTTAAAGACAAAACAGAAGCAGTCAGCCACAGCCAGATCCTTCCATGCTCTTAACACCAAAGTTTTATAGTTTGCGTTGTTTTCTTTTTAATAACAAAAATCGTCCTTGTTGCACTTTGATACTAGCCACTACAACTCAAAGGGTTAACTTGAAGTTACTAGCATTTATGTATACTTAAACTAGCAGTACACTTCCTTCCTGGGCTTTGGCCCAATACTACTGCATCTGAAAGCCTTGCTCACAAGATTTTATCTGGGAGAGGCAAGTGCTATTAGGATCTCAACACACTACCAGGGCTTGCGTGGGTGGGAAAGCTTCATGCACAAGGCATGGAAGGAAACTACTATGCTCCAACTAGGCCAGCAGTCTCTCATCAACCAACGGCCAAGATCCCAATGAAAAGCCTCACTCCTCAGATTAAGGCCCTGTCACAGGTAATTTTGCATATTTAACTGATGAAGAAATTACTAGGAATCAAGAATTGAAATTTCTTTGTGTTTCTGGGTATAAGTGAATGGCCACAAGATTGTCTTTGCCATTTTCCACTAAGTGAATGCAAGCTGTTAAGGAGGAGCATATGTATGACATATTGATTAAGAATCAGTTAAGAAGATTAAAAAAAAATACAGGTATGAAAGACAGGACAGCTACACAAAAATTGCTCAGAAGCCTAAACAAGGCTATCTAAATAGTACAATAATAGCTTCAGAAAGGCTCTACAGTACTATATACACACAGGGACACTCTGCTTTAACACCTATAGTAAGTTCTGGATATACTTGAGATAAGCTGGATCTCATGTAGAACTTCCTCTTTAGAAATCAACCACAGATTTGGGACTTCATCACAAGAGCAGATAGCTCTGCAGAGCAATGAGTTGAGGCTTACACATCCAGCGAACTGGAAAACTAGTTTGTGCTCTGAGCATCAGTGAAGATGAGAACAGATTAATAAACAAATCAGAGGCCCTGAAATAGTTAATCAGCTGTCTAATTGTTTAGGAAGGCACTTCAGCTCCTAGAACTGACTGGATTCTGTCCTCCAGCAAGTGTCACATACATACTTTAGAGAAAGCAAAGGTCTGTCTGCTGAGCCGGTGAGTTCAGTCTTCAATTCTATGTC
The DNA here is from genome assembly GCF_001715985.3 of Manacus vitellinus. Lineage (NCBI taxonomy): Eukaryota > Metazoa > Chordata > Aves > Passeriformes > Pipridae > Manacus > Manacus vitellinus. Next base: position 30,207,390 of record NW_021940813.1, read on the forward strand.
TTGAAACTGTCAAATACTTGAGAGAGTCAAACAAAGATCAAGCACTTAAGGCTACATAAGGGAAAAGGTGAACATTTCATGCCTTGAAGGTAAGCTGTGTTTTCAAAAGGATACTTATGGTCAAAGCTATACCATAGCCTGAAGAGCCAAGCACTTTCCTGCTTTGTCCTGTTCCTTCTTGCAGAATCCGGGCCATCCTAAAAGATAAAAACATATTCAATTGTTTCAGACAGAAACAACTCCAAATGATACATTGCAACATTCCCTGTCCAAAAAACCCAAATTATTTCAATACTGTACTTGGAATGCAGAAGAAAGCTATTTAGAGTCTTGCTTATACTGAGACTGTTAGTTTCCCTACAAAGACCAGAAATGACTGCAGAGAAGCAGGCTGTTTTCATTGCACTCAGGTTACCTCAACAAGCCCTCTCCCACCAAGTTTCCTGGAGCTTAAAACCTTTCAACTCTTAGTGCAGTAATGGATAAAGAAGTAACTTCAAAACTGAAAAATAAACCTCATTGATATTCCAGAGTGATTCCTATTTATTGCTTGGTTGGTTTCCTTAACTTTAGGTCTAGGTCTAACTCTAGGTTTTCTCTTTTCTTAAGCCTGTTGCTTCAAAGGAAACTAAATTACCATACCTGATAAACTCTCAGAAATCTGATGAAATATATCACATGTAAAAGAAACATGCTTAACAGGAAATGCATATAAAAATCACATTTGATGGAGGTCATGCCAATCTCAGAAATGCTAGATCAACCTTGGAAGGGCTAGCAGTGTTAAATATACTAGCTGTGCTGCAAGTCATCACACCAGCTGGTCTGCAGCTGCATTTGTTTTTTACTTTTTTTACTGTTTGGGGGTTTTTTGGGTGTTTTGCTTGTTGTTTTTGTTTTGTTGGTTGTTTGAGGTTTTTTTTGGCCAGAGGCCAGAGTTAAACACAATAAAACAGATGGATGCTTTGTATGAATCACCTTCCAAACTACTGGAAAAGAACAGGACAGGACTGCCCTGTAAAAAAATCCATGATCCATGAGGAGTTAAAGCTTAGTACACATTCACTCCCTCCCCTCCCCAAATGATATATTTTCTTTAACTGTGACATGCTGCTAATCTTGGCTTGGTGAAAGAAAGAGGAATCCAAAGGGAACTGACTAACAGACTCTATTAGGAATGCAATGTACATTTATAGAGGGGGAAAAAAATGGGTAAGTTCTTTATGTCTACACAAGAAAAAAGCAAACAAAATATTTCCACAAAAGACACTGAATGAGAACAGAGTACCCATGCTCTGTTTCCTGGTAAAGCTATTCCTCAGTTACTGACAAACTCAGCCTGAACTGGCCAAAGCTGTCTTACCATGATACCACTTCCTAACCTTGGTTTTATGCAATAATTGTGGCCTTCATTGTAAAAGGTGGTTTGAGGCCTGGACTTCTGGTTGCTTGCAGATAGACATAAAACAAAATTCACCCTTTCTGGTAGCTAACTCCACCATTTCAGAATTTATTTTGTGTGCTAGACACAGGCTTCTACAAAGAACACAGACATGCCTAATGCAGTTTCTGCAATGAAAGAGATCTTGTTGAGCAGCAACTCTTACCTGTACAACACGTGAAGAAAGAAAAGTAAGGCAGGAGAAACCACTAAGAAAGCTAATTCCAAATAAGTGTGTCTACCTGTTACCAGCCTGAACATCAGTATCGTACAACCTGAGGTTTACAAAGCAGAGTTCACATACTTGCTCCCTAAACATCCTCTGCATCCAAAGTCATCTGCCATTCAACTTCCTCTAGAAGGTTCCTACGTAAGCAACCAGTTGTGCTACTGAACAACAGCGTCAAACAGAACTCTGGGAGAATGCAAACTAGGGTCTAGACAGAGGAAACACCCGGTTAAGCCTTGGGAAATGTTGAGTTGTTTTGTTTTTTTCCAGATCCTTCACTCCTGCAAATTTACCCAGTTTACAGATGAGCAAAACTAAAATTTTCTGCTTTGAACAACATTCTTCCAATGATCTTGTTTGCCAATAGCATATTTCAGGGGAAAAAGTCAACTCTTGGATTGTTATTGATGCATAGAAGGCTTCACTAAAGATTCACAGAAAGAGTTGGCTGAATATAAATGGCAGTTTTCCAATGCTCCTTGTGCTTCATACAAGTGGTAGGTAGTACAGGCAGGATCCAGCTGGCTTGTGCTACAGCATACGAGAGCTGAGATCGGGTTAGCAAACTTCATCTTTGATTATAAGCAACTCCAAGGGCCAAAATTTGGCATCAGTTATTAACAGGAGCCTCTGGGTCAGAACTGGGAAGAACTATTTATGCAGCAGCATGCTAAAAAGCAAACATGTTGGGTAGGTGGGGGAAGCAGTAGAAAAGCACACTGTTAAACAGAGAGTATTAGTAGATTTGGGAAGGCTTGTATATGTATGTATATACATATACACAAAAATTTGAATATGACAGCCTTACACCCAATACCACAATGTTTTTCAGTGGGTACTACTTGAATATTATAAAGTGAAATCCATTACTGATTTGCCAGCTAGAAGAGAAAGGTTTTATCCATGCATTCAACTTATGCAGTTCTCTATCATCTTAGATATAAAATAAGATCAGCCTAATAGAGAAGTTATGTAATTACTTACTCCTTGTAAGACTTGAAAGCTGTCATTAGTAGGTGGAGGATCCTGATCTGGGTCAACCCCAACCCTACAGAAACATTAGGAAAACAAAGCAAGTGGTGTTACTGAGAGTTGCAAATGTTGTAAATTGGGCAGAATGCATTTTAAAAGCACTTTAAGCACCCAGCAAAGCTGCATTCAGAGAGATTATGAGACTAGTTTGAGGAAGAGTTGTCCATTATTCCCCTGCAGTTACATAGCTATAAACAAGAAACTTTTTTACTCAAGAAGCACCTGCCTATAGACAACAGCTTTAATTCCATCTTGGCATCAACTTTAACTGCTTGCCTTTGTTGCCAACTCTTTTAGGACACTAGAAAAATACTATTTTTGGCTTAAAAGGTGGGTGACATCATCTTTAGTGGAGAACATCCCTCATGTCCAGCAGGAAGAAACCAGAAGCTAAGGATAAAGCCCAACCTAAATATTTGACACAGCAAATAACTGCCAGATAAGCTTGAGAGTGGCTCAAATATATGACTTTAAAAAGTTTTAATACCCTGTGGGAAGCACCAAAAATACTATAAAATTAATTTATTAATTAATACTATTAAAAATACTTTATAAAGATTCACAAGCTTAATTTGCTGCAAGTTTCATTCATCTAACCCAAAGCAGCCGCAGTGGATTAACAAGGGGCCTCTAGTCCAGCCTCCCACCTGAGCGAGGCAGGGTTTGTGCAATGAGATGGTGGGTGATGACAGAATAATACATTAAGAAGAAGCTGTCTACTCACTTTTGCATAGCTAGCAAGCATCTTATTCCTGAACCCTCCTTTCACATAGGGCTCCTATCCAAGATGGGTATTTATCCTTGTAATTATGTTCAGGTTCTTCTGGTCTATTTTGAGGGTAGCTATTTGTTAAGATTGGACTTATCTAGTTTTAAATCCTATTCATGTCTTAATCTCTGTCATCTCTGAGAGAACCTAAACCTCCAATCAAAATTTTCAGTTTCAAACGCATTGTGTTTCAGTCCCACCACATTGCACAGTAAGTGTGGGAAAACTCACGAAATAGCCATTTCAGACAATAAGTTTTTGTTAACTTCTTCATGTCTTCTCTGTTAGAAGGGACTGAGCTGGTTTAGTGCAATTTCCTTGTTATTTAGACTATGTGTCAACTGTTTATAGCCACGGTGTTTATGCAACAGCCCTGAGGATCACCAGAGACCAACAGAACCTCGCTGGTAAGACCATACCATTTGTGTGCCTCAGGGACACCATGCTTGCGTAAGGATGGATCAAACAAACAGAGAACATCCTTCAAATAGCTTCCAGGGCAGCATTTTCTAATAGAACAATAGAAGAAGAAAAGTAGGCATTGAACTAAAGTTTTAAGTCATCCTTGTGGATGCACAGCCAGTGGGCTCACAGCCAGTTCAAGGTGTCACGTGACTTAATATAGTTCAGGGAAAATCCAGAAGGCCACCTTGCAGTAGCCTCATATAAAACTAGTGCTGACCCAGTCCTCTGCTTGGTGTTTTGGTTTGGTTTGGTTTTTCTTCTGAGTCTCTTGTCTTTCCTCATCACTTCCTTTTTCCACATATAGTCATCTTGAACTTTAGGCACATTTAGTCTGAGAATCCATTAGCACTGACCAACCTCAGGACTGAAAAGCTTCATCAGTTTAAGGGAACACTGGATAGACAGATTAAGTACTGGATTGTAACACATGCTAAAATAAACCACCACACACAAGAGCTCTGAGAGGTTACAAGGGCTGAGATATTACTGCTTCGGCTATCACAACATAAGAAGGGTTTTCTGCAGACAGACTAGTTACCTAATGAAGCCTCATGCAGAAAGATGACAAGCAACATCAGGAAATCAACTCAATATGGCAATATATATACAAGATTACACATGAAAATAAAAGAAAAATAATTGTGGCTTTCTTAACTCCAGCTGCACATTGGGGAAGGTTTAATGTGTTATGCACAGCAACCAGACTCATGTTAATAGTGAGTTCAAGAAGCTTGTTCCAAAAGATGAACATAGCTTGCATTCCCTAAATAGTTTTTACTCCCTGGGCTACCCATTCACTTCACAGTACAAAAGAAAACGAAATAATTCAGAGTGTCTCAGCTTTTACTTGACTTACAAGGTCGTGGATTTGTTTTGAGGATTTTAACTGCCCTTAGGCAGGGAAAGGGGGCTTAATGAAGGACCAAAGCAGGACAAACATATATTCAGTGAAAAGTCATAGTACATCACAGGCCAGGTGTTTGGGTTCACTGTGGTGCTGAAGAGGAAAAGAGAGCTTTTCTATATTAAAATGGTTAAGTTTTAGAAAAAAACTCTCACTACAGATGTTTCTTTCAATATTGAAATAGTACATCCACATAAACTTGTAATTCAAAAACTTTTTTCAAAGTTATTCTTCAGGTGAATTTATACTTTTAATGCTTTTAATTCTATCCCATAAATCACTGTGTTTCTTTTTAATTTCACTTTCAAATTGTGTTCTTCAGTTCACAGACTAACAAAATAAATTTCCATTTTGACTTCTCACAACTATTTTTTTGTATGTAGTGTCTTTTATCCTCTTCTCTAGCATGAATTGTACAGGCAGGTTTGTTTTTTTTAGCAAGTCTGCCTGTTTAAGTTTCAAGGGATATACACACTGGCATCACATTTTTTGCAGGCCCTGTCCCTAGATTTCTAAGATCTCATCTTTATCACCTAAAGCAAAACAATACCAAAATCAAGTCCAGTCTCTCCCAACCTCCTTTACAGTGAAGCACAGAAAACATTTAGTTACTTCATCCTTACTTAACTACTTCCATAATTAAAAGTATGAGTGTAAAGGTGATGCAAATATGTCTTCAACATTGATTTTTTTCTGGTGATAAAAAGAAAAAATCCATCTCTCATCCTAAGGCACATTTAAAAAGCTTCCTGTAATTTAAATGTGCTGTAAAGGCTAATATCAGTTATCATTTATTTAACTAGTTTTATAAATTAAGGAAAACTATTAATGGATGGATTTAAACAATCTCCTCCCAAAGATTAAGGGCACAGAGAGGGTAGCCTTGCCAATGGCCATGGTGTTTTGCTCCAACCCCATAGCAGAAAGGCAGGTGAGGAAGTGCTCGTTGAAAACTTATAGGAGAGACCCAATCTGTGTGATGGGGACTGAAGGGCACCTCAGCTGTGGGACTGCCAAGGCCAAGGTAGTGCAGGTGCCAGCAAGCATCTTCATTTCCCCCCACCGCCTCTGAAAGCCCTTTGCAGCATTCCTGTGTGGATTCCCCGAGGGTGTAAAATAGAAATTCAAACAAGTAACTCTTAAAAAGATTTCAGATGAAGAATATAAGCAGTCTTTTAGTTGTAACAACGCATATACATCTCAAAACTGGTGAAAAATCCATTTCCCCCATTGGAATCACTTTGGTATCTGATAGATACCTTATTATTTCAGTGCAGATAGTTACTGGTACCTAAAATTCAGACACCTTTATTTCTGTCTTGGGAAATTCACTGGAACCTGTAGACATTAATATGCTACAGTAAAAATTAATCTACTTTCAGTATATTTCTTCACTCCACCCTAATGAAAATATTTTTTAAGGCACAAAAGGCTTTTCGTGCTTTAAGAGCTCTGTAACAGGAAAGGTACTAGCCTTGAGCTCACTCCTAATGACCAATACTAAAGCATCACATTTCTACCCCTAACTGACTTGACCTTCTTGGTCCTTATCCTACAGCTACAACTCCAGCATCACCCATTAGGGAAACAGTTACTTGGATTTGATCCCTCAAATGCTAAGCCTATGTACAATTCAGTAATTTAAACATTGTGACAGAAAGGGGTTGACACACAAAATGGAAACTAAATGGATGGAAATGGATAGCCGATAAAACTATTTGAAGTTCTCTACTACATCATTTTTAAATGGGTAGGACCATTTTTTTGATACTTCAGAAACCTTTGAAAGACCCTGCAACACACAGATGGCAAGTTACCAAAATACTAGGCTCTATTACATTCTAGCATATGTAATTACTGTGGCAACAGCCAAGAATGACTGTAATAGATATTTGTTCTCAGATTCTCGGTACAAGCTAACATACTGCATCTCTGGCAGATTTAGCAGTTTGCTGCAAACCTTCAAGTGTGACAAGGTACATGAGAAACTTACCATTATCCCATTCCAAAGAGCTTTCTTTACATAAATATTCTCTATATATTTATATGTATATGCATACATGTACATACAAATACACATCTTCCTATAGATGTCAGTTAGAGATTTATCTAACTTTAAATTATCTCTCTAAAAAAAAGAAACCGGAATCCTAGTCTTCTCTGGTTATCTCCACTCTTATTAGCATCTTCCTATAAAGCAATGTGAAACCCTCAGTTTTTAAAATACATCCCCAAACAGGCTGGGCTAAATCATCTATGAAGGTCCTTCCAGCCTGAAAAGTTGTATGAAATAATCTCATGGAATGCTTAAGAATATCCATGTGATTAAGGAGCATAGGGTCATATCCATGATTTCTCAGCTTTCCCAGGGCCAGAGATGCCAGTTTTACTTCATTGAATACCCCTACACAGAGTGAAAGTATGTGGTGTTTTGTGGTTTCATTTTTTTAAACTAAAGACAACGTGTGATCCACACTCACAGCTCAGAATAAGAGAACAGACTCATAACTGAGGAACTGCAGAAAAGAAGCAGCAGCAGCATGCCACAGTGTAGAAAAAGAGCACACATTTAGTGTAACAAAGATGAAGAAAGCCAAGCACCAGGTTACTTTGGTATCAAGGAAGGCACGGTGTCACCTGAAATACAGCCAGCGGCTTTCACTCATCTCTTCCACCGATGGAACACGGTCACCAACTCTGGTACAGTACAAGAATGCAATGTGAGTAACAAAATGCTCATGAGATGTGTGCTTTACAGAGCTCTTTAGCAAAACAAAGCAAACCAACAAAAAACCCCCAAAACGTACCCAATCAAATAAGACAAAACATACTTGAACAACAATGGCAGAGCAATAACAAAGTGACGAAACAAAAATTAACAGCAGCAAGTTATGATTGACATATCGAATAATATTCTTCCTTGGTTCAGATTCCAGATGGCAAAACACCATGATGGTAAAACACAATGGCAGACTACTTCCCCCAGAAAACTAGATTCAATAGCTCTCAACTGAGCTGCTGCACAGAGACAGATCCCATCTAAGACAATTCCTACCACTTCAGACCTGCATATGGTCTGAAAGAGAAAGGGTCATCAGAAAAAGTATGGGAAGCTGTGCATATATGAGAGGGGTCACCAATACTACCTAGTCTCAGAGCGGTCCAAACCAGCTGGTAATAAGCTCTAAATCACTCTGTTGGTTTAACTAAAAATTAACTAACAACTTTTAACATAATTAATCTCTAGTCATAGCACAGTGTGTTTTTACTCCTTGCTTTGCCTTTCTCTATTGGGGCGGGGGACTTTAGGTACAAATGAAAGCATATTTGGGTTCTAGTATTTTCCACACAAGTTCCTTATCAGCTTGGGGGGCTTTTCCTCCCCGTCTCATCTCCCCCCATTTTTCCATGAAAGCATGCATCATGAACGTTGCTTATGTGAAATAAAAGCCTGTATGATCAGAAATCCACAGAGGCCTCACTTTACAAAAAGCACACCCTGATTGCAGGCTGACCAAATATTTAAGGCTATAGCTTGTGATACGATGAGCATGTACTCATGTAATCCTTGAATGTCGAGGCAAATACCAGACTTTCAGCAGATTTATTTTGGATTCCAGGTTCAATAGCTCTTCTCCCATACCAACATACACTCCAGGTCAGAGCACTCTGCTCAAAAAGGCCAACTCTGAGATGGCTCCGTATGCACAGCAAAAACTAAAATTAAAAACTGCCCAATAACTACCCTTCTACAACTTCTTTCTCTTTGCTGTATCTTTGCCAAGTTAGTATACTAAAGTTTTTCCAGATGTCTGTAATAAGTGCAGTGTTTTCAGAAAATTTTAGCTGATTTCAAAGAGTTCAGCTGTTTTTCAGAAGGTGACTGAGGAAGAAGAGAACTCCCATCACCACGTCAATAAAAAATAAAATAAAACCCAATCACTAAAAAACCCTGGAATTAAGAAAAGTTGTTTCAGGTTGTTTGTAGAATGCCTTTGGGTATCTGTTTACTTCACCTAACCAAGACAATGACTCCTGAAACTGTCTCTTGGTATTTCTTGATCTAACCAAGATAATGACTCCTAAAACTTCTGTCTGAGGCTTGCCAGAGCTTTGCAGTTAACCCAAGTCCTACAGCATTTGGGCTTCCCCACATTTTTTTTCTCTGGTGTGAATTGCTGTGTTTCAGCCCACAAGAATAAAGATGAGGAAACATCTCCCATGCTTAGTTCCAGACTTCCAGAGGAAAAGACAATCTCTTTCCTACAAAGGAAAAGGCTCAGAAGGGTGAGGCTGGAGGTTTGGAAGCTGCACTGCACTGCCATTAAAGGAGATTTAAGATTGATGATGAAAAACTAGAGATTGGGAAAGAAGCAGGAAGACTGGAAAAACAGTCCAGAATAAGAGATGGGCAAGGAAAAAGATCACAACAGAGGGCAAGGGACAACACCTGTGCCTGTGAATCTACCTTTAAAAACAGCAGAGAGTGGCTAGAAGGCACTGAAGGATCTAAGTTATAGAATAATAGAAATAGGCTGCAAAACAGGAGGATGTAACTTCCTATCAGACATCCCCCACACCAGTCTGGAATACAGCATGAGGCTGGATCACAGCATCAACACTGAGGCATGGTATTTAAGAGATGCACATTTTATTGTTGATCCACTCTGGGAAAGACAGAGTATAACCTGAGACTTCCACCAAGCTGACAGTTTTACCACTATCCCAGATAATTAGGTAGTTCACATAGTAACTGTGTGAGAGTTAGTGTTTCCAGATTTCTTTTTCAGTTTGCTCTTTTAAAGAAAAAAAATAGAAAATAGAAATAAATTTAAATTTAAGAGCTTTAAATAGGAAGCTCTTAGAAATACTGGACATGCAAAGTCAGACAAAAGGCAGTAAAATATCTAAGTTGACATTGTCTATACAAACTTTAGCTTTTATGGTAAGAAGATACCTAAAATATTTTAAATTGTAAGGTATAATGCTTTGAGACTGAGAAAAAAGATTGCTAAGTACAACTGAAATTATTTAATTAAAATAAACACTAACTTCCTCGTTTTCAGCAGATTATGAAGGAGAAGAAGGCATTAATCTATGTGTTGTTTCAATCAACATGAAAAAAAACAGTCATTAGCCTCTAATGAAAAATGGAAACCACACTGTTTTGCAATACAAATGCTAGGAGTTCCCTTTTCCCCCCATGACAGATGAGTGAAACAAGAAGTCAGCTATTTTTTAGAAAAGAGGGATTTTGCCAGTGGTTTTGGTTTACAGGGCTTTCAAGTTTGCTGAAACTGTTAAAGCTTCAGTCAGGAAATTGTTTCTGCCTTTAGGCCTCAAAGGATGAGACTATATTTTTAATATCCAAATCATGCTTTAGTTTCTAAGGAAAAAAAATCTACTACTAGGAAAGTATAACTGTTTACCACCCAAATGCTTGGGTACATCTCAGTGATAGAGAACCAAGAAATTCAAACACGACATCACGACTTTAATTCCAGTTTCTGGTGTTAATTTTTAATTTGCTCAGCATCAAGTGGCAGAAATCAAAAGCATCTGAAGATTCCATAAGTTTTTTACTAAGATTTTGCTGTCATGACCTCAGTTTTCTGAGCAGTTAAGCAGAAAACTGAAGTTTAGTCTCTGCTGCAAACCATAGGTCCTTTTCTTAGCTGTACATTAAAGCCTGATCAGTGGGCCCTGGGTATACTGGGCTTGTCCAAACACTTGAGACATTCAGAACAGCAAGAGGAGGCAGAGGATGTTTTTGCCTATTTCCTCCTTATGCTGCTTTTTACTTTAATAAAACTTGATTTTCATGTTAGCCTCTCTACCCCTTACCTGCTTTTAACGCTGCATATCATGGGAGAGAAGGGACAAACAGTAAGTAAAGAACAGAGCATGCATCCCAATTGCTACACAACTAGTGGTGTGGTCAGAAACATGTCCCTCTGCCTCTAAGCCACAGCAAAGAAATTCTGGATCCTTGTGTAGGCGTTGCATCTTGCATGCATGCAGCTGCTTCCCCATGAACATGGTGGTATCAAGCCAGGCTGAAAGTCTTGGCTGGAGTCGGCTCTCTGGTACTGTTTACTTAAATCAAGCAGGCACAACCATAAATAAGACCCTTTTGTCTTGATGTCTGTCTCAGCTCCTCTGACTTGCCCAGTACAACAGATATGTGCCTGCCCTTCCCAGGGAAGGAGCTCAGCCCATCCCAGTCCACAGGAAATCTTGAAGGGGCCACCCAGAAAACCCTCTGACAAGCAGAACAGTATCCACAACATGACAGTAATGTCACTCTGCCATGCTGTGACTAGGCAAGATAAACCAGAGTAAAGGTTCAGTGAGCTTGGGTGACTCTTCATTAAAGCAGGTCCTTGTCTTCTATCTACATCCACACTGTAGTCGGGCCAACGACTTCAGGAGGACTTTGTAATGGCTGACTAGTTCTCCATCCTTCATTCCACAAAGGCCAAAGTCAACCAGAATACAACCAGTATGAACTTCACACCAGAACTGGACTTTTAGGAGTCCACACAAATCCTGACATTGAAGTTCAACATACAAAAGACGTTAGGTTCCTACATCCTTTCACTTTATCTAAGAAGCAAACCACCTTTTATCTTTTAAGCTCTTTTCTGCTAAATAATTCTGTATGTGACCACTACTTATTTCCAGTTTCTGGCAATCTAACCTAATGGGCAAGTGCCAAGGCTCAGAAAGCATCCCAGGGACAAGTTACCTCCTGTGCAGCCTCAGGACTGCACCAGCACTACATACTGTGCTGCTGAGTGAGGCACTGGCAGAACATCTTATCTTCATCTCCTCCTGTCTACCTCTTCTACTGGGTATAAAGGGATGGAAAAGAGAAAAGTAGCATAATTCTAAAATTCAGCTGGAAACTAATTTGTCCCTCTTTTAAATTTGAAGTGTCAGACAGGACTTCTTGTTTTCCAACAGAAAGGGTTCTAGCACAAAGGGTACTTCACCAGCACCAAGTTTCTAATGCTCGATCAGCTGTACACGGCCGCCACCTCCTGGCACAAAGCTGATTTCATGAAGCCCCTGAAGGTGCAGACTCCATCACTGGCGGGGCAGTGCCTATCAAGCCAGCTGTAGGCAGATCTGTGCAGTTCTCTAAAACGCTTTCTGCGTAGAGCTCCCTTGTTATATACATGTCATTAACTTCCCTGTTAAGGGAAGGACAATTTATTTTCTGTCAACTATGACAAATGACAAGTCAAGTTACTGCTTATTAGCAAGGGTAGCTAAATCTCAAAAAAAAAGCCCCCTAAAAACCCCCACCCCCACCAGACCCCAAACCTAAAGCTAACCACTCAAATCTATGGTTTGGCGAACTGCATTTTGGCAGCTCAAGCTGCCAGCACTTATGATGAGGGCTGTTAGAGTAAGCTTTGTTTACCTGGTTGCATCTATGCTTAGGAAAATGCTTTGGAATCAACTCAAGTGGAGATCAGACAAGGAATATCCTCACATCAGCCATCACAGAGGCTGCAGACTGATCCTGGCAGACGTTGCTCATGCACTGTAAGCAGACCACAAGCAGCACTCTTACCTGTGTACTGCTGGCCAGAACTCATCTCCTGCTCCTTATACCGCACACCCTGGAGAGTCCGTGCACACTGACAGCTACACAGACACTGCAACTCCCCTCCTTCCTTAGTACAGTTGCTTCTTATATACCACCATCAGACAGATGCCTCCTGTTGTCAGAGGTGCCAAATGGAAGGCTGCACATGGCACCTATTCCAGGTACCCTTTTAGAAAGTCGTTACACAGCTCTCATGTGGGAAAACAAATCAGTCAGGCTGGGCTTAGAGGTATCATTAGGATGTGATATCTCACAATCATTAATGACACAACTGCACTGACACTGGGTGACCTCTAGAGAGCCTGACTACATGAAGTATTGCTTCTTTCTGGTGCACTAGCCAAGCATTTGGAACTCACATTTAAAGATATTTTTAAAGGACAGAAATGGATTAATTTGGCACCAAAAAAAAAAAAAAGCTGATTTCCCAATGTTTGCTGTCAGTCAGAGCTGATAATGCAAATCATGGCTGAAATGTCTGTGTCCAGCTAGAAGCATACGACTTTCTATGAGAACAGTTCACAAGCATTTCTGGGAGTCCTATCTGGTTTTTTTTTCTGACCTAGAAAGCACTTGCTACCTATTGCCACAAGCAGTTCACTGAAGTTTGCCAAATGCAGAACCAGTCCCTAAGTTCTTCTCAAGACTGAAACTGGTTGGACATAGGATGTTTTTTCCTATCCTATACAAATTCTGGTGAGCAAAATTAGAAAGCAAGAAAAAGAAAAGTTTCAAGTGCTAAAGAACACATATAGTTTACATATTAAAAAATGCACTGAAGGGTTTATACAGCCTATATTATTTTAATTCCACTCTATTTATCTGTGCCTCCCCAACTGCCAAAAATTTCAGAATTACAGTATATGTCGTCTTTAACAATGATTGATTCATGATTCTCTAGCACATCTGTCGATAAATATTCTCCAACATGAAAGTACTTGCAGCCCAAAAGTACTAAGTAATAACCAGGATTTGTAGTCAAACCTCCTTAATCGTGCAACTTACCTTTTTCACAGATCTCCTCAAAACAGGACGAAACATTCCCAGAAGACTAGCAGGATCCCATTTATCCCAGCTGCTTAGATAACATCAGGTTTGTTTGGATCATATTTAAAGCACATTCAGTTTAGCACCATCCACTAAAGACTCCATTGAACTTAAAAACCATAATAGGGCCATTACCAAGAGCCAAAAGACAGGGAACTCTCTTAGTATAACATGAAGAGAAGTTTATATGGGACTAGATTAATTCTTTCTTTCCAGTATAGGGCTGCTTTATCAGGCAACACTATTCCATGGGCTGACAAGGACCTAGATAACCACTCAACACATCAGGCTTTAGGCTGAATCCCAGCAGCATCAGTACATTTTCTTCACCACCCTGCACAATCACCTTCCTCCATAAAATATCATGTTCTAAATACCTACACATATATATGTACCTAGATATTTATAGATATATCTAAAATATCATGTTCCAAACACCTCTAGCAAGCATCAAACAAGTTCTGCAGAACTATGCCAAATTAACACAGCTGCCTCTAGAAAACCAAAGTCTCCCCAGCACACAGTTGCATACCAACCTGATGTTCAGCCATGACAGCATGGGAGTTGTACCTCCACCAACAATCCACACAGTGAAAAAGACGATGAGGAGAGTTGTTGAGAACATCATTTGATGTGAGTAGGTAGCAGTATCTCGTATAGCCAGAGCAAATGCCATGGCTCCCCTGAGACCTATCGGAAAAAATGAAATAACAGAGCTTAGAAGTGCAATTGTGCTTGTTGGTAACGCAGCAACTTCCCTTGCTCTATCCCTGCCACACAAACATAAAGTGACAGACAGAAAGCACTGGGCTCCAGCAGGTTTTGATTTCCTCAGATTCCCTGATAAATTATGCCCTGGCATGATTTACAGCATAATTTGCCATCCCAGTTTTCTCTAACTTAGAGAATCCACAAGAGCTAAGAAAATGTGTAAATATTCCCAGAAACCACTGGAAAGGAACGGAGAAACAAACAAGTTGTGGACAACAGCAAAACATATTGTGGAAGTCAAGCAGCATCCTGAATACAGATAAAAATGCACAATTTCCCAGTTGAATTCATAATTGAATAGTGAATTCTTGATATGAAATTTTTATCACTGGAAAAATATTCTAGTTAATAACATGTTCACAGACAGACTACATGTTCCCCCTCTTCCATGCATCCCAGGGGAAACTTCACTAGCAAGAACAAGCCATGGCATTTGGCCATGTGCAGACTTCTTATGTAGGGAAATCATGGAATGGTTATGGTTGGAAGGAACCTCTAGAGATCATCTGGTCCACCCCTCCCCTGGTCAAGCAACCCCTGCTCAACCTGCAGTAAGTTGCACAGGACCACATCTAGATGGCTTTTGAATATCTCCATGGATGGAGATGCTACAACCTGGCTGGGCAACCTGTGCCAATGCTTGGACATAGTAAAAGGTGTTTCCTGGTGTTCAGAGGGAACCTCTGTGCCATATGGGCACAGAGTTTGTGCCCATTACCTCTGTCCTGTCACTGGGCACCACTGGAAATAGCCTGGCTTTGTCCTCTTTACTCCCTCTTGTATGCAGAGGATTCTCTGGAACTTTTTGAGGATGAACATGTTTAGACACACACTCCATAATTTGCTCTAGATGATAAACTTGAACAGTTGCCTGTGTGACGGAAATTGTAAGGGAGTTTAAGTCAAATACCTTTCTTTCTCCAAGTAAGTGGGAGAGGGCATCCATAAATACACTTCTGTTTTCTCAGCAAGTGTCTGTTTCTGCTCAACTTTTCATCTCAGCTAGAAATAACCTTCTAGAAGAGATACATCCCAACTCCCCCATCCCCTCAGATGCACTTCAAATGAAAATGCTCTATTCCCAACATGAGGTACTGTTTGCCACAAGCAAAAAGCATTTCAAGATGTCGCTCATCCCAGACATGATACACTTTCTGTAAAGGTTGAAAGATACATGATGGCATGCTGCAACAATCAGTAAGCCTTCCATTTAGGATGAATGAAAGTGGATTATAAAAGGAGAAGGTAGCACTATCAATTTCTTGTGAGTTAAAAATAAATCTTTTTGCATTACCAAGCATTTTACCAAGCTCTTACCTGAGAACATCATCATGTGCTGAAAGCTCCAGGTGATCTTATGCCTCCTGCCCAAATTCAACAAAAAGGAGAGAGGGTAGATGTGTGCAGCTCTTCCCAAAAAGATTGCAATCTGTTCACAGCTGAGGGTTAAGGATTTCTTTTTCCTGAGGCATGCACTCTTGGGTACCTGGCTTTAACCTGAAGCTTTTGTTTTTGTGAGAGGTTTAGATCATGATAGCAAGTGTTCTTGTTATATCTACATATCTAAAGCAGACTTTCACCAGTTATGTGAACACAGAACCCATTGCACAGAATACATATTTTAGCTAATATAGCCAAGTTTTTAAATGGAGAGCTGCCCTCCTCACAAAGGTAGAAAATCACTCAAGAGGCAACAGAGGTTAAATGCAGTGGTAGAAAAAGATGTGGAAAACATAATAAAAGATAAGCGGGTAGGAAAAGAAAATAACAAATACTGAAAACAAAACCAAGACAGATAGCATAACCTGAGAGAACATGGAAGGCCACACCAAAGGTGAAAAATAGTAATGCTTAGTACACCAGACACAACTATTCTGTTCATGTCCTTATTCAATGTCTGTAGGGCTCTGGAGCATTTTTTTAGGTCAGAAAAATGGACGCGAGGTGACACAGGAGAAAATTTATTACTATTTCAGAAAAAAGTAAATGGGCAAAGGAAAAAAAAGACAAATGTGATAAACCCTGAGAAGCAGTATAGCAATGAGAGAAAACAATAGAAAGGAGGAGAGAAAACAAGTGTATCCCAGATTATGGGATGTATACGCTTTCACTGGGTTTTATCTCCATTGCCAATAGCCCTACTCCTACAGCAGGCTGATCTCTACCTCTGGGATGTTGCTCAAATATAATCTATTCACACACAATCCTCTCTATATACTTGAAGTTTGCTTGCTTTCTCAAGGGACCCTTGGAAGTGAAGAGAAAAATGCATCCTTTTCTAGGCCTCCCAAGTTGAAATACAAAAGCAACACAAGCAGTGTTGGCTGTCAATGACCAAATGACACAGTAAAGCATATTAATTTATTTATCTAGTGAAATTTTATGACTTCTAACACTACTCAGGTACAGAACAACAACTGTGTGGTACAGAGGCCTTAGGGCTTTGATGTAAGGCATAACCAAAGATTGTTCTCAAAATTATTGTTTCTGCAAGACATCAGGAAAACTCAGGCCAGCCATCATTCTCTGGTAAAGCCAACAGACATCACAAGTTTTCAGGCACATAAGACAATAGAGAAACCTCACACAAAGTGAAAAAGGATACAAAAGCTCCAATAATGAAAACTGGGCTGAATATGTGTTTCTGGAAAGTAAACAGTGCTAAACCCATGTAAGAAAATATGAAGTTCTCAGCCAGGAAGTGCAATACCTCGAAGAGCTAGGGAGAAAAGAGTCACATGTTAAAGGTCAAGTAAAAAAAGATGCTGTAAAAGCAATAGTACATGGACTATTACAGCAATACACTGTACAAAAGGTAAAAGACATCCTTGCCTGCTTAGTGCGACTTCTTGATTCAACTGACAAGTTATTGTATGTATAATGTGCCTGGGTAATTCCGCAGAAGAGGACAGCCACCACACCTGTGAACAGAGTCACATGTGAAAATCAGCCTGTTTACTGGGAGTTCATCACATTTTCTCTTCCCAAGTTCCATTAAATTTATACATCATCCTTAACCTTGAGATTTTATGAACCTTATTTTCATGTGAGTGAGATTCCAGGTTAGGGAGGTGGTGTTTTAACCAAACAATTGTTCTTAAAAGCCTTTGTTACAGTGAGCTGCACCTTCAATGATGTTGAACAGAAAGCAAAAAAAAAAAAAAAAGCCTTAAGCACAAACAGCACTTTTCTCATTGAAAAGTTTTAATGAGAAAGCGAAAGAATGGCTGCTGAGATGGACAGGACTTCTATCTCCGTGTGCTTGAATCCCAACTCACCAGTAAATCCACAAGCTTCTGCAAGCAAGAAAGTGCTCCAGGACATCAAGAAGAAGAGTGCCGTTTCCAGCAGGGGGAAGCAGTGCAACTTGGTAAACTTCGTTACGTTAAGTCATTTGTTAAGGGATCAAAAAATACTTTGGCTTCTCTGTACCCAGTACTTATGGAAAACACTTTTATGTGCTAACAACCAATGCTAGTTGGACATCCCCCCTCCTTTAATGCTGAAAAACATGAATTCCAACACATCAAGGCAAACTTCAGAATCAAGGTATCCCCTTGCAGCAATTAGTTCTGGATATTTTTGCTGCATATCCATGGCATAAGGTGTGGCTCCACCTCTTAAAGGGAATATTATCCTACTCCATGCTCCCCTTTGAAGTGCTAGCAAGGAAGGGATATATACCTGGTGTTCCTTTTAGATTGTGTGTGTCTTGGTTTTTTGAGGGATTGGTGAGGGAATGATGTTTGGTTCCCCCTGCAAAGCCTAATAAATAGTCCCCCTGTCATCTCTAAATAAAGCATAAAATAAATTCAGAATTTAATTCACGGGGCTGTTCTTGACTACAGCACCCCTAAGATGAAGTAGATTTATGAGAATTTTTCTGCTCAGATTTGTTAACAAGTCTTTTCCAGCAAGCATGGCTACTTCAGTACTTTTGAGGCAAAACAAAAATACTGCCTACAAAATGTATTATCTCTCCTTATGTGTTTTAGAGGAAAAGCCAGCTCAGAGAAACTCAATCTTTCAATGGAAAGAAAAAAGTTCATCTTGCAGAAGAGAGCGAAACTTGAGCAACATCAAAACACACACTGAATTAACAAATCAGACAACTACTGAAGAAGTAGAACAGATCTCAGTAGTGTTAAATTTAGCTCTTCACATACTACAAAAATTTTTTTCATGTATTTATAGAATTATTTTTAGTTTTTTTTCCTCAGCACTAACCTGGCAGCAGGTAAACAAGGAACAGCACACTGTATCTGACTTGCAGACAGCTATGCACAACCCTTATCTGAAAGCTGACAAGTAGCATAATCTTCTCTGAAATCTAAGTGGGAGGACAGCAAAAGCACTTGAAACAGGAAGGTGGTAGCACTCTCCCCTGCTCATATAAAGGCAATCAGTACCTCAATGGACACATCAAGGCTGCACCATTATCCACCAATGCTCTCCATGCATAACACAGCTGGCAGCGTTTCAATGGGAACCTGGTTAGGATGAAGCAGTTCTGAGGACAAACATCGACTCTCCACACACACCTCCTTCTTATTGACATTCTCTGCACTCCTGGAGAAGGGCAAACATATACTCCAGACGCATCTTCAGCTGTGAACTTACTTTGTCAGAAGTTTGCCCTCCAACCAAAAGCCCAAAGCATCATTAAACAGAAAAAAAAGTATTCTCCATGGCAGTTGACATTACAGCAAATGTAAAACTCAGCTTTTTAAACAGCTGTTAACTCTCCACAGAAGCCACCTCTAAAAGTTTTGAACTCAGCTGAATTTCTGCCCCCCACCACACTCTCCTGAAACAGACCCATTTTCTAAGATCATGTTTCTGAAGCAGCAACATCCACCATAGCAACATTTAGAACGCTCAGATAACCCCAGTGCCTGGGTCAAGAGGTATTCATGGATGCTTAAGGAAACTCAGTAGCCACAGTCACTCCATGGGAGAGGAAGAGGTTGAACCTTGTTTCCACTAAAGTTTGGCATGGGCCCTTGTCAGAACAAATTTCTCATTTGCGGTCTTTTCTGGCAGCTTTGTAAATCAAACTGTTTATTCCCCTTGCTGTTATTGTAAACAACAATACCAAAACATTCAATTAAATCTGGAATTAAAACCTGTACTCATCATTTTGGAGGAAAGGCAAGAAAAGAAAATATTTTATTATTTTCTACAATTGACCAAATTGAAGTGTTGATTTGAAAGTAAATTATTATTCCTTTTTTCTTATCTTTTTTCTTTATTCCTTAGACACAGCTTTCTGTTTCACTTCTTTTCAAATAGGCAGATTCTGCAATTAAAAAAAAAAGTGATACAATACTTAAACTGTTTTAAAAGTAACCACAGACAGCTTGCTGGAAGCCAGAACAAGTGCTTGTATCTTATCTGCATCATTTGGAAAATAAGTGTTCTATTTTCGAAGGACAATGCATGACTGCATGCAAACCCTTACTCAGGGAAGTATAGTAACAGGTACTTCACAGTTATGGGAATAACAGTCTATTGACACAGCACAAAATGCAAATTTACAGTTTGCTTCTACAGTATTGCATGACATTAAGGACGTTTCCAAAAGAAAATAAATACATGAAGTCATATAATTTTAAGCAACCCACTCCCCCCAAAAACACAAACACAACAAACAAATAAACAAAAACCCACCAAAAATTGGAAAATGGAAAAACAAACAAACAAACAAACCACACAACACACAAAATGCTACCACAGAGGCTTTGTTCTGAACAGCCTCCCCTCTCACAGCCTCACATCAACCTCCTGAGCACAAGCATTAGAAACAGCAAGGACCAATTGCTGCTTCAGAAGCATGATTTTGCAAAGTAGATCTGAATGCATTTCAGTCAGCAAGCCAAAAACTACAGCAACTGCATTTGAGCAGCTAGAACTATGGATAGCTGGTTGCCTAAAAGCCAGATGAAGAATCATGATTCTGGCTCACATCGATTGCAGATCAGTGGAATTGAAAGACCCAACATTAAAGCATCAACAGCACAGCTTCCCCTTTATACTTAAAGGAGTTCCATTATGCAGATGTCAGACAAATCTACACAGTGTGTATATAACAAGATACAGTTGAGACATTATTGCTTAATATGAAAAGTCACAGGGTCATGATTATTGGTTAAAACATCACATTTTAGCCCTTTCAAGTCAGTGTTCAGAAGTCTAGGCAGATCAAAGCATTCTGGGATATGTACAGAGACAGTTATATTGACCAGTCTGAAAGCAAAGACCCTTAATTTTTTTCCTGAAGAAGAGTCATGATTTCTGGAGGAGGCCAGGCTGAAGATCTACTGCCTGAGCCTAAAACAAACCCACATAAATTGCTTGCTGAGCACCTCAGAGATCAAACCAAACAGCAGCAGTAAGCTTCAAGAGAACAGAACAGATCATGCAAAGCACATCATGTTATGAAGTTTACTCTCATGTAGACACAATCTTATCCAGGGCATATGACATCAGATTTCTGGCAGAAAGTTTAAATGCAGGACTCATAGAATGCTGTGGGGTCAGAAATGACTATTACAGATTTTGCTGAAGACAGAATCAAAGGCCGGTTATTATATGTTATTCAAGCCTAATAAGAAAAACTAGTTTATTTAATTTCATAAAAAGAAACTAAACATGGACTAGACAGGCATGCCTGTTTAAGGTCTCCCTTTAGCTTCCAGTGTGCAGCAACATCACTAAATCTTCTAGCATGGCCACTGTTATATTGAAAAAAGTTGATTTCTATGGGTACCTGTAATGTCTTTCCATAGAAAAAAAGTCACATGAATACTGATCACATCTTCACACTCAGGATAAAACAAGAGAGTCGATTTTGCTATAATTGGAAACAGGAAAACCCTGATAATACCCACATATGCCATATCAGCTAGAAGAGCTAAATGTGAAAAAGGATATCAGAGCTGTCACAACCCCTGTCACTGCTCCCATCATGAAAGAACCACTGAATATTCCCAGGAAAACACCAACGGACTTGAAAAACGCTGCTGCATCAAAAGCATGAGTATTTTCACCTGTTGGCTGGTAGGCAACTATAGATCTAGAAAGAGAGTAACATAATGAGAACTTAAAATTGGCATCAGAAAAGTTTAATTCTGTAAGAACACCACCTGAGCAACAGAGACAATCCCATACTGAAGGCATGTACGTACGCATTAGGGATCTTGGAAAACATTTGCAATAGTTATTAATTCAGTTCAAGACAATCCATTTAAATTTAAAATGACATTTCTCAGAAAAAGCATTTATTTTAGACAAATACCAAAACAACTAAGTAATTTCAGAGTAGAAATTCATGGAGCTACTTACGAAGATAATACAATGGCAACAGCGTCATTCAACACGCTCTCCCCAAACAGAAGGGCATAGAGATCAACATCAGCATGCAGCTCATTAAATATTGCTAGCACGGTAACTACAGAAAGAAAGGAGAAAAACAACACTGGCTGACTTGAGGAACGACAGTCAGCCTTTCCAGTTTGTCTATAAGCAACAAAATGCAGGAATTGAAGTACAGAATCAAAATTAAACTGGGAAACAGACTAGTCATGTTTATCTATGGGTAAGCAATTTCACCTCGAGTCTTAGGGCAGCTCTATTAGGAGGTGGCTCTGTTGTCCTCCCATCTGCACAGTGTTTATAGGAAGGCCCCCATGATTAATGGGCATAGGGCAGACAAAGCACTTCTACCAAAGCCCTGATATTATTTTAGAACATGCCACATATAAGATAATCAACAAAACGTTGTGCAGCTCTTGTTACTTTCAAAAACTCTATTGATTGTTGACATAGGTTTATTATTTCAGCCATAGTAAAATAGTGCTAATAATCCTAAATGTACCCAAGGTATACACTATGCCATAGGAGCGTGCATTTGCACAGGATTTGAAAAGGGCAAGACTGCTAAATATTTGTAACCATCCTTTCAAGAAAATTCAGTCTGAGATGAAAGACCATGATCTTGAAGATGTTCCCATATACAAGCTTCAAAAATCACATAGTGATTTTTTGCATAAATTGTGTGCAACCACCAGCTGTTCAGAGCTCAGCTCAGTCACAGGAGTTACTTCCCATTTTCACACTAATTACCACTGAGCACCTCAAATAAGCTGTTTTAAATGTCAAGCTTCATACTTTACCACTCCCTACCCTGGCCCCTGACATACACCAGCCCTACAAACTGACCAGTCATCTGTGTGAGCCTGCTGGACCCTGAAGAATGACTACACTATTTGGGCAATAGCTCAAATTACTTGGCCAGAAGAGCGTTTTTCTGCTTAAACTTGTAAAACATGAAGTTCATTTGAAAGAGAAGAAAAATCTCCCACCTAAAGAGTCTAAAAGCCTCAAATATTGTTCTTAAATTACCTAGCCCCAAGCAACAGAACTGAAGAAGGAGGTCCTTCTACCCAGACATGTAATAATTTCATCTATTTGCAGTCTAAAACTTGATGCACACTACACATCCCCTTCCAAAACAACAACAAGTAAACAAAAAAAGCCCCAACCCTTGCCCCCCCCAAACCCCCACAAGAAAACCTGCGAAAAAACCTACTAGGGTGGGGGGGAAAGATTATTTAAAGTATTTGAACAGGAGAGTTACATTTTTCTCCAAATAAAACATGGTGTTATGCCAGTTCAGCACCAAATCAACAGAGAACAGCTTTTAAAACACTTAGAATTTGCATGCATTTCAGAGAAGAGGCTCAGAGATATTAATATGACATAACTGAAATTCAAGTCCTGTTAATATGTAGCCAAAAATCCTAGCAATAGGGTTATTTTGGAAGGTTATTAAAAAATGTTCATCAAGCTACCTGGATCAGTGGCAGATATTATCGCTCCAAAGAGGAGGCAGTCTGTATAGTAGAATTTATCAGAGAGCTGACCCACCAACTTCATTAGTTTCACAACCCCATACATAAGATTCCTGAAGAGAAAGAGGATAAAACGGTCCAAGTCAAACAAGTGGGTGCATTTCAGACAGGCAAAGGAAAAGCACAAGCAACAACAGTATATCAAGCAGATTTGGTTATGCTAGAGCTCTGTGGGACACTGCCACAGTATAATGCTAAGCTCTCAACATGCATTTTCCTCTTTACCCTATGAACTGAGTCAAGCAATACAGTATCCAGAAGACATTATTTAAAACCAGTAAACAAAGCACGAAATCTGTTCACACAACTAGCACAGAGAGTCTACAGGATGCTTCCATTTTCCACCAAAGGGAACATTTCCCTGCTCAAAATTCCCTTCAGTATTGTTTTTCCCAACACAGTACATAGACCAAAACCTCTCAGCTAAGAATAGCCTTCAAATTATTTCTCTAGTGAAATTCTTGGAAAGACAAACCAAGGTCACCAATGCAATTCAGGATTTCTGTATTTCAGAATATCCATACACAAGACACAGTAATATTAGCAACAGAAGATATTGTATGCAGGCTAGCATACAATAATGTGACTAGCTATCTTAAACTAAATGTGTGTGTACATATAGACATAAAATATACCTATGCATGCAGAGAGAGAAAGAGAGAGCACTTTATCAACTTAAACTTTAGTATAGAAAGGAACTGATATCAGAGTTCACTTACCCAATAATAAAACAAGAGACTGCTGTTCCTAAAAAGGCGTAAGCCAAAATGGACCCCAAATTCCTGAAAAAGTGTCTCTGCATAGGAAAAGAGGTTTATATGCCTACTTTAAAAAATTATAGCACCTGTTCAAAAACATATAGTACACTACTTCACTTGCATACACAGAAACATTTCAATTACTGCAATGTACATTCTATCCAACTTCAATAAATGGAATAAACTAGCTCTGAACCATGCCTGAAATCCTACATGTAACTTATTGACAGAAGCTTTCCACACAGATGTTTTCTTAAGAGATGTAAGAGTTAGCTGTAAAAACCAGCACAGATTTGTGGTATCTTCAAGCAAGATCAGAATCTGGGCCCTTCTGTCATTCAGTGTCTGGCACATCCCCACCAGTATTCAGGGTTAGGTCCACTTTTCAGCATAATTTACTGCATTTTGGATATTTGAGAAGGATCAAAACCATTCATAGCAGAATATCTTTTACTGTAAATGAAACTGACATTAATCTCTGACTAAATTCAAAGGAAAACAGATCAGCAAGATTAAATAGACATTTAACACATTTATACTAAAAAATACATGTATTTTCTCTTAAAACAATATAGTCTAATCATCTATGGAGGAAATAAGATTTTTCTTCCTGCCCTAAAAAAAAAAAAATAAATGCTTGAAATAGAGACTGCAATCCTGAAAATATCGTTAATCTCACATTAAAAAAAAAGTCCATTCTCCACAGAAATTATTACACTTACTTTCTTTAGGCTATAACCAGCATGAAAAATAATTGGAGGCAACAGAATGTTGAAAAAAACTTCTGGGTCAAATGTTACCTACAAAATAAAATATGAAATTTCAATTAGAAACAGATGTAGACAAATCATTAGGTCTTTTTCCTCTTTCGTTTTCTCACAATTACTATTTTTGGTCGTTGAAATAGATAAGTTGACACTCTAAAACACTGGTCATCTCTATATATATACAGCAGCAAAAAGCTGCAGCTCTTGTTGGTAAACAGCATCTAGGAAAAACATCCATTACATCCATCCCCAACGATAATCTGGCAGCAATCCCTAGCAGAGTCCTCTTTTTTAAATTAAACATTTCTAGTAGAAATGATGTTGGAGAAGATCTCTCTTATTGCAACACATGATTTTCATGTGCAAACTAAATGTTGTTTTTAGTTTATGTTTTTTTGAAAGTCGAACCACTGTACAGTTATTTTAAGCCAAACAAGTCAGATACAAGACTGGTTTTCAGGAATTTGGATCATTCATCACTTGCTTGTATTTCAGTAGAAGTTCCAGATATCCATGAAAGTCTACACTACACTTAGGAAAAAACTCAACATTTAAAATCCAAACAAGACCCACACACGTGAAACTAACTTAATTCTCTTCACCCTCTGCCTAAGCATAGGTTAGAAGACAAATGAAACAAGTGTGCTCTGCCAGAATAGGATTCATTCCAGCTAATTTTAGATATCTATAGCAGACAGGTACGTACAAACAGACAACTAAACTTTCTTCATAGTTAGCAGAACGAAGTACTTTTAGATTACAAACCTTAAAGTCTCAATCCCATACTTCAAAGTCTAACTTTTATATATATAAAAGATGCTTAATTCTTGACACTGAATAAAAAGCCAAATAGGACATCTGAATAACAGTTGATAGGTGAATTTCACTTCCAACACCAGACTGCCTCATTTGGTAGATTATAGGTAAATTACTATTTCCTGACAATAAACAGATTTTAAAACCCTAGGAAAAAGAACAATAAGAACCAATCACTTTTCACTAATTTTCATTTTCCTTATATTGCGTTTATACGAGGCAACATCAGGCTTTTTTGGTCTTTGTGAATTCTACAAATGTTAGAAACATACATTAAGTCTTCAAACCAAGGGCTTTAGGAAAGCACTACATGCATGCAATGGAGCACAATTTGCCAGCAGCAATATAATACGGAAGGTGCTCTTGAATTAGGCATTGAAGCACTGTTACCATCAGCAGTGCTGACATTTGACACTGGCCAACATTCCAATGGGATGGAGAAAGGAAGATGAAGGAGAAACACTCAGCCAAGCACAAGAAATGGTGTAGCCTCACCTTTCTCAACATGTCATTTTGCTCCACGTTGTGGATCTTCCCAGGGCTTATTTCCCCTTTGAGTGTGTACTCAAAGAACTTCCCGCTGACGTTGACCAGCAGGGTTGTGAACGGCCTGTCCTCCTGCGAGCAGCTGAACGGCTTGTCATGGCCGCTGCTGGAGGGAGTCCCGTACCTCAAGATCACCCCAACTATGAGTCCTGGAAGAGA
The DNA here is from genome assembly GCF_001715985.3 of Manacus vitellinus. Classification (NCBI taxonomy): domain Eukaryota; kingdom Metazoa; phylum Chordata; class Aves; order Passeriformes; family Pipridae; genus Manacus; species Manacus vitellinus. The sequence goes on from NW_021940813.1 coordinate 30,233,624, forward strand.
GTTAAAAATCCATTAGGCTGATTCACTACTTTCTGTACCTTTCCTGGTTTCAAATAACATCCAAGGTGTAATCCATGAGCCTTAATACGTACATGCACCATAAACATGTTGCAGTGAATTGTGACTGCTGGTTTCCTGCAGAGGAAGAGAGGATCTGAGCACATCAAAACTATCAATGAATTTATAAAATCTGGTATCTGCCAGAAGGGGCAAACAAAAGGCTCCACTTCAAGTTTTGTCTTCCTCACCCTCAAAGTGTAAACCTCTAGTTGCATGAGAGGCTAAACGCTAGGACACCTCAAATACATATCACGTACTTTAGGACAGAACCGAGCATACACACCACTGCCAGAAAACAATGAGTTCTGTAAACACATGACAGTAACTGAGATGAAATGGTGATGTTTGCCCTATTATTTCACAGCTGCAGCAAGGATGCAGCTTTTTAGCCTGACAATTCTAAGCCAGTAAACAATGCTTCTTGCACAATCTCCTGTGTAGTCCACAAACTCTGAAACTAAAAGTCGGATGACATGCACAAAGAAGCCATTTGCAATCATTTTCCACTTTTCACATAAGCAAAAATAAGGTATAAATGAGCAATCATAACAGATCCAGGATACAGGAATATAAGACTAATTACGTAGCCAGCTGAGATAAATCCAACCAGAAAATGACATCAATAATGGATACATCAAACACAGAGACAAAAATAATTTGTAAGCTAATGGAAGGGCCGTGCTAGGAGGCTAGAGAAGCACCAAGTTTTAATTGTTCCTTTTACAATGTACTAAGAAAAGAACAAGACTCCAGTTCTGCAAAGAGAACATATAAGAACAGTCAGAGTGGTTTTGATCTGGCAAGTAAACAAATTGATACCCACTTACTAAATGCTCCCCTGTTGCCTTAGGGTGATCTGCAATTTAATTCTTGTTCCAGACAACTACAAGATGAAGATAATGTCTGATGCTTTTGTTGACAAATCAGTAATCAATGCTGCTTTTGCTCTTTGTGACCCTCACTCTGAATCCATAGATCTGTTTCCCTGGGTAGTAAATGAAGCTGACAGGTAATAACCAGAGAATAAATGAGGCAAAACGAAGGCAATTCTACCACACACCACATAAACCCCAAGCAGACATTATGGCATAGTGTAAAGCGTGACCAAACTGTACCCCAAAAAGCCAACCAAAAGAACGCATCTCATTCTCTTCAGGTTCATGGTGAAAAAACAGTTTTAATGCAAGCAAAGCTACAGCAGGTAGCAGCTGTGACACTAGTGAGTGGTTCACCTCCAGCCCTTGTTCTCTGTGATCAAGAGGACATAGCAGCAACAAGATAATTCCAAAGTAACGAGAAGATTAAGTTTTATTTAGAAAAGAGAAGTACACACTCAAAGAGAATACAGGGGAAGAAACCCCCTTAGCAAGAGAAATCTACTCACTGAAATTTCAGGTGCTGACAGTTTAAATACAGAGTTTTATACAAGCCTTCTCCTAACACCACTGGAGCATTTTACAGCTACACATGACAGATGTGGCAGAAACACAGCTCTGCAAAGTGACAGGTTATGGCCAGTCACCTCCAAGCCACTTGCGTTATGAGTTATGGCTACAGACATCATTACCAACCCAGCCAGGCAAGCAGTCTAAGCTTTCTGCTGCTCTCCCCCCCACTCACAGCTAGAAAGAGCTAGGCTCATAGAATACATCAGCAAGACTGTCTGTGTTAAAAACTGATCTAACCAACATCAGCCAGAAATCCTGCAGTAAATCAGAAGGCAGAATGAAAGCTGTACAGATGAGCTTATACGTAGCAGTGGTACAAAGCCAAATCTATATTGCTACTAAGCTGAGAATAGAAAGAAAAACACTGATAGATGTAATAGCTTCTCAGGCTCAGAGACTGTCCTTAGTGAATTCATTGCAAAAGCAGATGGGAAACCCCATTGCTATTGTATTAGTAAGAGGCACTGGAGAGCAGGAGGTGTTTGCACTATACAACTGAATACAATCCACTTTTACACTTCCTCCACAATAAAATATACCAGTTATGTGCCAATTATATCCATAATTGATATTTAGCATTTGAAGCTAAACATTCTTTAACTCCCAGAGTCCCATGGCCCAGTAACACAGCCGCAGGGAATTTGCATACACATCCTGCTGTTAAAACACCAAACTGGATGAGCTTTGCACTGAGTATCACAGTTCAGGAACATGTGATCCCTGCTGCCAGGCTACACATGGACCAGGGTGTCCACTGTCTAGGCAAGAGGCTGTCACAAACAGTCACGTGGCTAAAGCTACCCACAGCTCAGTCATTAAAGGAAATAGGCATGAAAAGAGAAGAGGCCCAAGGAGGTCCTCCCCTGTCGACTACATTTCAACCTGAAGGAGACTCAGCAGAGATCTTACTGCTGGTTGCAGCTATCCACTGGGCACACAGAGAAGAGAAGGACAGAATCTTCTGGAAGTGCACAGCGATTAAGACTAAATGCCACAAACTTGTTGCAATGCAGGTGAAAAAAGTTAAGCAATGTTTGTTTTTTAAACAACTAAGTGGCTGAGCACCAGATCAGGCTGTCACAAAGGTTGTGTAATCTCCTTCCATGCATAGAGCCAAAACTCCTGTGAGTATGGCCCTGAGACTCAAGTTGTTGGGGCCTGCTGTGAGCAGAGGGCTGGACAAGACTACCTTCAGAGGTCCTTTTCAGCCTAGATTACCCTGCAATTCCCAGTCTTTCACATGACCATTTGGACCTCCCAGACAGGTCTTTTATGCTGCAAAAAATTTCTTTAAAATCAACCGAATTGCTTCCTGGGTCAGCCTTGGGGTTTTCTGTCACTTTGGAGTTGTGTTATTACTTTGTTTAAATGAGAAACTGCACTTCTGACTCTCTAAGTCAGAGAAGAAGAAATGGCAATATTACAATCTCATCATAAAAGTCGAAGAGACACAACAGACTAGGAAGGAACTGCTTTTACTTCCTCAATTCAACCTGACTTGCCTTGGGTCAAAACTCACCCTATGGAAAGAAGGCAGATGGACTGACCAGGAGATATTCAACTAATGCTGCTTAAGTACAGGAAAGCAGATACTGCACTACAGCAGGGAAGGCACTTGCTGGTAGTCTTTCTCTCTTTTTTTTTTATGCAATAGTAGTCAATCTTGGAAGTGACATTACAGCAACCCATTGACTGGTTTGTGAAGCTGGGCAGCCTTGTCAGTGGTGAGAGCCAGTCTCACCTTGACACACCATTTGCCTAGTCTTAGCACAGCCCACACAGAGAGGCAGAACAGCACATTGTGGGTACTTGGACACCAGTTTCCTCATGGTGAAAGGTGACAGTGAGTAAAACACCCGTTTGCTTTTTAAAATACACATAAAGGATATGTATAAAAAGAATTTCTTACATTTAAAAGTCTAGATTTTTTTCTCCTTACTCCCAGACTGAACTTTTCACCAGCTTGAGGATGAAGAAAAAAAGATTAAAAAAAAACTTGACAAGAAGGATGAAAGAAACCCCCGTAAGTATTTTCAAGGTAAATGACCAATAACAATACACAGTGTTTATCACACATATCATTTTTGTATTGGATGTTCGTGTGCATCAAGATACCACAGGTTGAAAGTTTTACTTTAAATAGCCTGAAAAACCAACAGAGAAAGTATTTTTCCTATTACAGGGTCAACCTTTGAACCTCACAATCCACACTAGTTTATGAGGAAGTTTCCAAACTTTTACAAAATAATTCAAACAGTGTTTCTGATCCAGAACTGAGCTGGTAATGTTGCATATTTTAAAAAAATCAGATGACATATTATATACCATCTCCAGAAGCATCAGCAACTCACTCCCTATACCGTTCTATTCATGTGAGGAGCAGCTGTGGGAGCTGGGGTTGTTTGGTGTGGAGAAGAGGAGGCTCAGGGGAAACCTTATCACTCTCTACAACTACCTGAAAAGAGGTTGTAGCCAGGTAGGAATAGGCCTCTTCTCCTACGCAGTTAGTGACAGGACAAGAGGACATAACTTCAAGCCGCACCAGGGGAGGTTTCAGTTGGACATCAGGAGGAATGCTTCACAGAAGGGGTTGTTAAATATTGGAATGGGCTGCCCAGGGAAGTAGTGGAGCCACTGTCTCTGGAGATGTTTAAGAAATGACTGGATGCGGCACTTAGTGCCATGGTCTAGTTGACAAGGTGGTGTTCAGTCAAGAGTTGGACTCAATGATCTCAGAGGTCTTTTCCCACTTAATCGTGATTCTACGATTCCGTGTTGCTCTGAGCATGGCAAATCTATTAGCTACCTTCTCAATGATTCAACATTGCCAGTGTAGCATTCATCAGCCTGTCACACCACTGCAGAAGAAAAATAGGAAGCCTGTTTTGAAATCAATCCTCATCTTTGGCAGTTTATGTTCAGCAACACAAGCACAAGACAAATACTTTAAAAAAAATTTTAAAAAACCATTTTTAAACAGGGAGTGGAGGCAGGTGATGACAATTCTTGAAGTCTGAAGGAAATTTTGGGGATATCCAAACCCTGAAATGCTGAATAACATATTCAAGGTCATGCTTTGTCATTGTCTTAGGGCTATTTTAGATAAGGAAGTTAAAAGACAGTAAACAAGCGGGTAATTCTTCCTCCTTGTAGGCAGACAAAGCAGTATGTTATCAAGGGTATCTTTGTAATAAGCATTTCATTCACCTTTAAAATAAGCCAAACTAAGCATAGTTTTGAATTTAAATAAACAGATTATGCAAAAAAAGTTATTGGCACACTGTGCAGAACCAAATGTCAAATTAACTTGCTGGCTCTGTGCTGCCAGACAAATATGCAATGTGCACACCTTTGCCTTCTCGTAAGCCTTTGGTTCCAAAAAACTCACAGGACTGTCTATGATGGTCAAAAATGCCTTTTCACTAACTGCTGCTCTGTTTTTTCCTAGGGGAACTAATTCTTCTTCAGGCTGTGTCATGTTAGTGTGATTTACATACTCGTATTATATATAGTGAAATGGTCAAAAAAACTTATGAACTACAGAAGCAGGCAGGTATCCTTTATTCTGTAATGCAAATTCTTACTGACAATGGGGTTAAAGAACAGGTTTAAGGTAGAGAAGGAGTAATTTAAATATATAACTATCAAGAGATTTAAAAAGAAGATTGTTTTGAAGTTTCAATAGTTAATTTTTGAAGAATTATTAAGTTTCACATACAGTTTCACATTTGCACAGGAGAGTTATAACTCCAGAAAAATTAGTTTGTTCTAAATAATTTGTAGGGATGAATAGACACTATTAGCAAGATGACAACTACAGAAATAAAACAATAGCCAGCAAGAAAAATTGTTTCCTGTATTCTGCCCCAGAATCTAAAATCCAGAAAAGACAGCTAAAACAAAACAAACAACAACTTCCAAAAAACCAACCAAGAAACAAACAAAACACAACACCCCACAACAACCCCACACCATATATCAAATAGCCCAAAACTGACAGCTCAGCCTTGGAAGAAACTGCTGTGCTGTGGTAAGCTCCTGTGGCCTCTAGTCCAAGCACGAGACTATGAGTCAAGGCTCCTGAGCCAAATCCTAGCCTTAGTAATGACTCAGTAGAACTTGGACAAGCCACAGAAGACAATTTAAAGAGACAATCTCAATTTAGAAATAAGATACCACAGTTATAAAGGGCATAAGTATTTGTAATCTCAACTCAGGTGTTTTCAAGTTCATTTACCATATAATCGTTGTTTCATGCAACATACATTTAACAAAGCATTTGCTGTTAAATATTTTACAATTAACATTTGAAAAGCTTCTTTATACTTTCAAAAATATAAGTATCCCTCCTTAGGTATAAAACCCAAAGCAGTGAAAGCTATACACATACTAATACCACATATGTTCCTAGAGACGTGTGCAGCAATGGGCCACCACAAAGACACCAACCTCTGCCCCACTGTGGCTCCCTTTCCTTGCCTCAGGAGTGATTCCCTAACTGTAACTGGTCCCAGTCTCACGACACAGAAGCAGAGCTGAAGCATTTCTTTCAACACAGACTTCTAAGCCAGATGAGGAAAACCCCAAACACTGAGATTCTTTCCCCCAGGCACATTGGTAGGCACTAAGAAGAACAAACAGCAGGAGCAGGAGCAGTTGTATGGTATATAACAGAAAGCTTTCTATTTAATCCTTGAGTTCTGTTACTGCTTTCCCCCATTTGCATGTTAGAAACACTTGGCATATCTCAAACAGGAGGCCACGAGTTCCTCAGAGTCTGAAAAATAATAATGTCAAGTCTTTTGTTACAAAAAGATTTACAGTAATTTCACCTGACTCAGGCACTAGCAAGAAATGAAGTTTCCCAGTTTAAAAGAAAAAAGCCCAGAAAATAATTATCCCCCTTCTTAAACGTGCTGTAAAGCTTCAGAAGAAGGAGTTATTAATCTGTCATTGAAAGGAGTCAGGCTTCAATCTGTAACCCAATTGAAACTCATTAAGCAGCAGCAATCTCTTTGCTGACACTGTCATTTAATTTTGAAGGTTTGACTTAAGCAGAGGATGAAGGGGGAATGGGCAGGAAATACATTCATTTTGGCACAGCTTTGAGCTCAGAGACCTCACAATAGCTACAAGGAGTGCTGTTAACCATAGATAAGCCTGTTTTCTTACTAAGAACAGTCTGATATCCCTGCCTCAGGCCTTCACTTGTTTGAAGGAAGTAATGGATGTGTGTGGAAGCCTTCATCTTAAAAACCATACCCAGGAGCTTCTGATTAGGACAGAGTCCCAAACAAAGTCTTAGGAAGAAAAGAATAGGAAGAATTTTGAGCAAGGTAAATGAAGTAAAATCTGCCTCAAAAACGTTTTCACTCAAGGAGAACCTTCCAGTGCTTCTCCCTTCCCAAAAGGACTTTTTGCACCAAATCCCTTATATTTACTAACAACACAATCTTCTACCTGTGGAAAAGACAAAGGTTTGAGTTGACTGAATCTTCAAAGAAATCTTTTTTGCTGAGGCAAGCCCCATGCTCTGTAGCTGTGGGCAGAAAACCAACCAGCACTTGTAAACAAAATGGTTTGGGGCTTATAGAGAAATGTACCAACCCAAAAGACAGAAATAGCAGCAAGATGACAACTCTGGCTGTCTGTGATCATTATGTCTGACCATAGAAGTCTTGTTAGTACAACATCCAAACACACACAAGCCAAGAGAATATCTATTCCATCTCATAGGAGCAACCTGCTGGTTAGAGATGTCTCCTACACAGAATCAAGAAGCCACATTCCCTCTTTTTCACCTTTCTGAGTGACTGCTCTGAGCACAGGCACTTCAGTGATCACGGCCTTACCACAAACACACCACAATTCTCAATCCCACTGTGCGGCTGTTCTGACATCCATCCCACTTTACATGCTATGAACCAATAAAAAGCCAGTAAATATTCTTCTAGGACCTTATGGACAGCTGAACAGAGGATCAAAGAAATGTACCATTACTTGTTTTCATATACAGTGCAAAATTTAAGCAGTTGTCTTAGTACTAAATGCAGAAGCCAGCAAAGACTGTGGCCACAGCCTGCGGTGCGTGAGTAGTTGCATGACACTTCTGCCTTTCTGATTCCCATGAGCAAGAGAAGAAAGAATGTACTTTGACTTGCAACAAGGAAAGCCATCCAAAAGCTCAGCCTGCTTACAAGCAGCACACTGTCCAGAGGTCTCACAGCTGCATTTCCCAACCTTCTATACAGCCTTTTACCACCCTTCTTCTTTCCTCCTAAACTGGTACAAGCTTTACCTTTTTCCAGCTGAGATCACCCTACAGTTCCTAGTCACTAACTTCTTGCTCTGCTGCCACTAAGACTGATGCCTCCTTGCCTGCTCCTGACAGATTTCAGGTGCTGCTGTGGCCCGACGTTTTTGCCATCCCTTACGTCTTTTTTAGCAGCAGTGGTCCCAGCATGGTGCCCAAGTGGTTGGGAACCTATAATTTCATGTCTCCTTCTAGGACAAAGGTGGCAGCTGAGTGATAAAAAAAAAATCACGTTTATTAGAGATGAAGAGCAGCCAATTGCTGCTACATGGAATAATCTGACCCATTGATGTCCAGGACAACTACTGGCATCACAGGGGTTTGGTGTAAGACTCCTTAGAAGGGCAGAAAAAGGTAAGGAGTAAACTCCCTTCCAAAGGCTGATAGCACTTAACATGAGCAGAACCCCTGTGCACCCTGTGAGCTTGCTCTTGTCCAAATCACTTTAAGGGCATAAAGCATATTTTTTTTATTTCTGCTGTCTTTTGGCCATTCACTCCTCTCCCTTGCATATTCTCTCAAACAAATACAAGCTCAAGAAAAAACATACGAGATTCTTAGGCTGAGACAGAATGTTTTCCCACACAAACAGTTTCAACACAATAGCTCTCAGCCCCACACTAAAATCTTGGGTTTGGACGTATGCAAAATAGTATCTATAAAGCAATTCTTGCATCGCAAGGCAGATGAGTACACTGTCAGGAAGATACCAAGCCAAAAGAAGGATCTTTGTTTCAATTGTTTCACCACTGCACTCTCAGGGCTGTTTAAGATAAGCATCGTGAAAATAGCCTCCAAAATTCAAGTTTTTTCTCATGATATGATTTATAGCAATTAAAAGGTATTAATTTTTATCAATACATCTATGTCTTAACTTTCAGTTAGAAAATTGCTTAAGTCAGCTTGCTCTTTAAATAATTAACTGCACATGGTACTTATAAAAACCTGGGAATTTATACATTTTCCACCAGAAGTACGAACAACTCCCATTTTGTATAGAACTAGAGGACAGGGGATGCACTCACATCCACTATCATGAGGTAGCACAGAGTATAGCAGGCCATGAAACCAAGCACTGCTGCTCAGCATGCATATCCTTTACCATTTTTGCAAACAGGAATTTAGGTAATCTGCCACATTACTGCTCAGATGTAACCTTCACAGCCTTTTCTTTTCACTTTTTCATTTAGATTTTTCAAGTGAAATACAGTATCAGCTAATTCTGGCTTCAACTCACTTTCACTTCTCCGAAGATATTCTTTTCTTAGATTAATAAAATGCTTGACAGAATCATGTAAGTGCCAGCGACAACAACATGCAAGACGATATAATGTATTTTGTCCAGCCTACAACTGCCATCCCATACCACAAAAAAAATACCTCATTTAACAGCACCATGGCTGTTAGGGCTCTGGTATCAGATAAGTAGTTGAAACCAACAACAGAAAACCCCATAAACAATGGTATGTCTACATAAGAGGTTACTCCACCCTGTGCTGCAGTGATGAGAGTGTTACATCCATCAACATTGCTCGTCTAGAGAGCTACCCTCTGAGAACATGCAAGTCTTCATAACTAGATTTTTATTTTTAAAAACTACATGCTAGTACTGTTGCTTTTGGACAACATGATTAAAAGTTGGGTGATTAATTAGACACTTAGAGAAATACCTCTTGAAACTTTAAGAAGCATTTATTCCAAGATTTGTTACTATATAAATTTGCAGGTTAAAGAGCAGTGTATGTGCACTTATTAATACCCTTGAAGCACAAAAGCTGGATCAGTAGCTAACACATAAGGACTGCAGATTTACTAGGGGAATTCATTGCAAGCTTCTATGTTGTGTCCACCAAGCTTAGTTTTGGTACCATACCTCTGTATGCCTTGACATTTAGGGAAGCCACCAGGAGTGGTGAATGGCTCTTGCCCAGAGCCAGCAGGAAACGCAGCTGTTATCTCTTCCAAGCAGCCAAGTGTTAAAAGGAAGAGAAACCAGTCAGAGCCTAGGCTTTCCCATTTCTCCCATTGCTGCTCCAAGTGCCAACTCAAAAGACAAATGACTTTTCCTTTCATCCCACTGCTTGAGGTTTCCAGCTCAACTGAGCATTTTCAGCCCAACATGATACTTTTTACACTTCAGAAGATACATTTTAATATGCCTCAAAGTATTAGACAAGTTAATATACACCCCATAGGCAGACACTGAATCTTCTCTGCGATTCATGTTAAAAAAGCCACAGATGTGCTATAAATGAAGTTCATTTTTTGCAGACACTGAAAGTCCCTGGCACACTTGAAGAGAGTTCTGATTTAAGGATTTGCCTGTTAAAAGCCATTAGCAGTTTGCAAGAGCTCCCACACATTTATCTTGCAGGTTGTTCATCAAGATGGATGGGGAAAAAGTAACAGTAATCAACTGCAAACAAAACAAATTACAGTGTTGAAGTGTGAGCACCAACTTAAGTCTGAAGAGCAAATCTAAAAGTTCAAGCTCATATTCAAAATCTAGAGCCTTATTAGGACAAAACCGATATGTTCAGACAAAGCGTTTGCAACTGCAACTGTCATGACTAAAGAGAAAGGGAATTGATCAAACAGTGATTCAAGTCTCCAGAGAGAAAAGAAGAAAAAAAAAAGAATAATCTTTTTTTTCTCTTTTAATGTCAGCTGAACGTTACTTGGTAAAACCACTTTTGAGTCCTAAAAAAGCCACTTCCGTGAGTTTAGAGACTGCAGTGTGTTTGGAGAAGTTTTAGAAAACTCCCAAACCACATAACAGAGTTTTTAAACTTCAGATATGCAGCTTCTTACACAAAAGTAATTCAAAATGTTATTAACTACAGCATGGATTTCCTTGGTGAAATATGCCAATGTAATGACAAGTACTTTTAATTTGTGCATTACTTTCTACTGGCTAAGGGTTTGCAGAAAGAACAAAGTCAGATTCTTCACTTAGGCTGCCTGAAAAACAGAAGAGATAGCTGTTTTAACAGTAGCCTCCAACACAATCTTGCAAATTTGGAATACAAGATGCAAAGGATGAGCACTTGCCACTCTCACAAGCCCAACTAGTAGGAACCTGCAGATGATTAGCAATCTAGAAAATTGACCCAAAGAAAAAACCAGAGTTCAAATCAGAAGTTTGGCATGAAAGAGCCCTTATGTTCACAGATGCTGCCTAAGCCAGTTTATTCCGACGATATTTCTTCAAGATTCCCTGTGGCTTTTGGCTGGAGACAAAAATAAAAATTTGTGTTTATGGAGCAGCCTCAGCTGCTTTTTTCTATTGTATCAGCAGACCTTTATCTGCAGCTTTGACTGTTGCCTTTTCACTGGCAGGTGTGGGTTGCCCCTCTCATTTATCTCCTGTGCATTTAACAATCGGCTCCCTCTGGAAAAGCCACTCAGCAAGAAGTGGACTACCAGAACATGCAAGCTGCAGCACTACCTGGACACTAACCTCTTAATACCTCCTAAAAAGGCAACCTGAGACTTACAGTAATTCCCACTGATGAGGAGCAAAACCAAGGTCTGATGTGCCATATAAAGTATTCTTTCTGCAAACTGCTTAGAAGTTTAATACTACAAGAGCATGGAACCCTAAAATGGATGATTACTGCTTTACCCTCCAGACACAGTGTTGCAAGCACACCTCAGACTTTAAATGGTGAGAGCTCTGGCAAAAGCTCAAGGTAGTTTTAAAAGAACTGCTCTCACTCTGAGGTTGCAGAGTATTAGGCTTATTAAATATTAAGGCCAGACAAATTGCAGAGTTGTCAACAAGACTCAAGACTTTGCAATCCAACACTGACAGACTGAGTGGTCTCTGTGGTATCTTCACCTAATGTTGCTATAGATTTTGCAAAAGGAGTGATTGCATGAAAGTAACTTGATTTTTTTTTCAGACAAGGAGTAGAAAATATTTCTGTCAGAACAACATTTCACAGTTCCAATTTCTGAGGAAATGTCTCATAAAAGCAAGGCAAATTCTGTCAAATAAAATTTATACCATTCTATTTTGCTAGACTTATGTCCTATCCTTATTAATGCCTGTGCTTTAAAACAAATTCGCTGTGAAAGATTAACTAGAGACATTCATAAGGGTTTTTAAAGGGGGATTCAAAAAAGAAATTTAAGACTTCTAAAAAAAAAATCAAACAAAAGTGACAACAGTGAGAAAAGATTATATTAGCTGTTAAAAGAATTATTTACTGCACTAGGAAGAAAAATCCAAATCAAGTTATGAGTATTTCCATAGAGGTTTCCATCACAGTTCTGCCATTGTTTATAAAAGATTAGAATCAGTAGTGGATATTTAGCTAGGCTTCCACATTTACCTTGATCAAAACTACAGCACAAACTCACGTGACACCAGAAGACCCACACACACTGGAGCAGGGAGGGCACCCTGACATAGCTCAGACAGGGAGGAAAAAGGCTGGGTGATGACACACTGACTGTCAATAAAGCAAAGACACTCACCAAGAAGCAAAGTGCAAAGAAGCTGTAACCAAAACATGTTTCTACCCAGAACACAATTTTCTAAAGGAAACTGAAGTGTTCCACTCTGTACAGGCAGCACAATAAACTTCATTTCAGTTTAGAAAATTGCCTTCCACTCCCAGAAATCAGCAGGCAGAACATGAGAATATTGCATCGGGTTAGACAGCTCAAACATGAAATCCGGCCTCATTCCAACACATCTTAGATTTACTCTAAGATTGGACTTGATAAAACCCACAGGAGGCTGCTGTGCACTAGGATCCCATCCAGTTTGCTAAAATTTGTTAAGGATATCAGCAAGATGGGTCTCTTCCAAGAATGACAAAGCCCTAAAGCAAAGCCATGCTGTCTGCAGATTCCAGTCTTGAGTTTGCTTCCAGGTGATGCAAACAACCAGACATCCCTTTTTACAAGGGGGGAGGACTTGGCATTTTTGAACAAGTAAGTATTTAGGGGTTTGGTTTACCACAGTAGTGGGCTTTCAAAACTTCACCAATACATGAGAGCATAGCAGGGAGCTTAAAGAAAAGAAAATCTCAGTTGCAGGCATCAAAAAGGGACAACTAAAAGAGATTCAGTGAGTGCTTCTGATGCTTGCCACAACTCCTCACTTGTAAGATGGAGTTATAGCACTCCCCTGCAAACACATCACAGGGTTTAATGACTGAGTGAACTCCAGGAGAGCAGCAATCACATTCCGATAAAATAGGAGAAGGAAGGAAGAAAACTTTACAGAGACATCTTACATGATAACATGTAAGCTCTCTTCTAGAAGATAAGAGGCAACACCAGAAGTTATGTAGACCTTTCAAGTCAACTGTTTGAGGTAATTTTCTGTTTTTATCTCAAACAACATCTAGTAATAGACCTTCACTGCTGCTAGAAACACTATCCTTGAGCCCAAGGTAAAGAAGAAGTTGAGCTAGAACTGCTGAAGCCTGAGTGAGGTACACTGACACAGAGATGATGATGCATTTTCTTAGAGTGGACAGAAGCAGAGCACAGGTTGGACTGGTAGACTTTTGGAGTAGCGACTCTCAAGTCATGGCTTTTGTAGTTTCCATAGACCTGGCGAAATATCCTAGAAGTCCACGTGAGCATGGAAGATAGTAATAATGGACATTGTTATTCAATTTCCTGTGCCAGAAGTAGCATGGAAGCTGGTTCGTACAAATGTACTATACAGGCCAGTTCCTTCAGTGTGACCTGTCAAAATTATCAAGTAGGAACATGAAAAAAATAATATCTGTGATATGGTCTGGTGGGGGAAACAGTTTTCCCCCCAAAGTTATAAAATGGTAAAACCCAAGGGGCTGGTGACCCTTGAAGTTTTGAGGTTTTACCCAATGAGCGCTTTTGCAAAATATAAACATATCACAAGCAGAATGGAAGAGAAGGTAGTTGCAGTTGTTGTTAAAGAAGTAGCCATGTTCTGAAGCCACGAGCTGAAGGGGCAAGAGCCCCTCTGGGGGGCCACGGTCCCCCAGCCCCCGGCTGGGGTCATAGAAAGTCAGAAACAGTGTTAAACTGGACTGAGGTCTGTGACTGAGAAGTTAAAGAAGTTTTCTCCACCGTGAGTTGGCAGACGGAGCAGCTGCAGGGACAGCAGTGGACGGAGAAAGTGGCAGAGAGCCAGGAAAGATAAGACCGAGCAGCAACAACAGACATGCAGCAACACAGAGAACTCCTGGAAGGAGAGAGAGAAAGAGAAAGAGAGCCAGCAGCAGAGAGAGACGACCTAAGCTCTACAGACAGAGGTTTTGGGGTAAGAACTGAACCAAAAGACCCCAAACTCCTTGGAGACCCCTCACTTCTTAGAAGGGAGGGGTGAAGTGCAGCATGCACTGCAGGAAGGAGCTGAAAAGCTCAGAGAAAGAATGCGGAGAGGGTGACCTTGGCCCCCCCCGCTGCTTGAGACAGAGCACAGAGCTCTGCAAAAGGGACTTGAATCCCCTGAAGATACAGACCGTCACGAAGACCCCCGTGCTTCGTGGTATGATGTGGTGACGTGACCGTTGTCTGGGTGAACGCAGCCCACGGAAGAGAAGACCCTCGCTTGAAGACGAGTGGCTGAGGGGCTTGGATACCCCCTCGTGTGTACTGGCAGAGATCCAGCTACAGCTGCTGCATGAGAAGAGGATAGAGACCTGCTGCCTTAGAGACATCGCTGCTCTGAGAGTAGAAAGGGATCTTTTCCTTCTTCCCTCCTGGACTTTTATTTGGAGGGGAGAAGAGATTTGATCCATTGTAAATACTTATGCCATGGTAGAGATAATTAAGATTGTATATAATGTATTGTAGTATTTATTTTGTACAGTCGTTGTAATATATCCCCTTTCCCCCATTCTGAGTCTTGTGTGGTGTCTGGAAACCATCTCACACTGGGTTGAGATGTGGGAGGGGGTTTGGACTAGGGAATTGGATTTTGAGGTTCTCAAACCATGACATATGGCTACAGTAATACAAATCCAGCCTGACAGATAGTAGCTGGGCAAATGGTACCCACAGAAGTGCAAATATTCAATTAACAACACCTATGAGCAATAATCACAGATGTCCTGATGTCAGGAAACATAGTCACACCAGTTCCTGTCAAACCAGGGAACACACATACATCTGCAAAAAAAGCACATCACTGTGTACTCACGTCTAGTACTAGCAAAGACCCTAAAGATTGCAACTATGCATAAAATAATATCACTGAAGAAAACAGTATTCAAAATATGTGCCTAGGTGGCTTATATCTATATCTTCATCAAGGGGAAATCCCTTCCCCCTTGCTTCTCCTCCTCTAAATCTATGTGTATATATCTGAAATAGCTACTATTTTCAAGTTCTTAGTTTGCTATTCAAAGGCTCTTTATGCAAGAACTGACAGCAAACTGTCACTATCAAAATATTGATCAGGAAAGACTGTCTTCAAAAAGTATCACTAAGATCTACCACTTCAGCAGCTGTGTCAAAGTCCACAGATTTGCTTGTGGACTCAATCAAAGGAGATTCCATGGTGAAAACTCGAAGGCAAGAAAACCTTCTTCAGAAGAAAGTATTAATACTATGTGTAATAAATGACACTCACATAAGTGCTGGTGTTTTTTATACACCATTAACAGGTGTTACATTTGGTTTGTGCAGTTGCTAAACCAGCTAACCCAATGGAATCAGAAGCCCCAGTCAGTCAAGACATGTCCTGATCCACACCCTCAGTGCCAGACACACTAGGTACCCATACCCTGCAAAACTCTTTACCAAAGAATTCATTTTAATTCTCTATTTTAAATTATATTGTAGTAAATTCCTAATGCTTTATCTAAAGTGTTGGTTGTACTTGAACTGGATTGTTCCATCAAGAGCAAACTGTTAACATGAGATGTTAGTTGCTCCAGGACCAGAGTATTGCAAAGTGCTGCATGCCATGGAAGAGTATAGTAACTGCCCAGTGGCCATTTACTCCTGATTAACATCATATTTAGAAGAGACTATTATTACTGGGGATAGAATTGCTAAAGTGCTTTATCAGAACACCATTGAAAAAATTTGCATTTAGTATGACCCACCACACCAAGGGCAAATTGGAGTCTGAAGGCACATAACTCTTGGTCACAGTACTATTTATATTTGAGAAATACAGGGAACATTTCAGACTCCAGAATCAACTCTGATCTTCAGCCAGCACAGCAAAGTATTCCTTCTTCAGTGCTCCTGACATAACACAGTGCAGCATCCCACTCAGAATTGCAAGCACCTTTTTGCTAAGACAGCAAGCAATGGAAAGTAGAAATAAAATCTAAAATTTCAAGCTTTTAGTGAGAAATAAACAAATCAATCACATTTAGGAAGGGAGATACACTAGTACAGCACATGTGGTCTTGGAATATGCACTCTGTGCTTTTAATAAAATGAGTATGTTACCCTATGAGTGCTAACATTTTTTTCAGCCCAAATACTCCACAATATACTGAAAACTGAATAAATGCCCAAGACAATCTGCCCATTCATGACCACTAGAGTTCATCATTCCTACTTATTCTTCATCCTTCACAGATGCAGTAATCCTTATGAATGCAGGCTTTCTTTAGATTGTAAAGAATGGCAATAGGGCCATAATGAAAATCCATCCAAAGAAAATCCAGGCTTTCAGAGCATGCACTGAAGATTTGCTGATCTGTACAGTGGTCAGCTAGAAAGCATACACACTGCAAACAAAACAGGAAAATGGTGGAAATTGAGTAAAAATTGTTTATGAAGCACTACATCATTTAAATGCCGTATTTCAAAAACTGCAAAGGGCTTCCTTATGAATAAAGTTTTCACAGTACTCTCCTTCACAAATACACAGAAAGACTACATTTCCCCACTCCTTTTTGTCTAGGGATCCATAACTCACAGAAGGAAGAAATGACAAAAATAAAAGGAGGTTACAGATATGTTCAAACATTGTTGCAGGTATTGTGGAGCTCTCTGCTGCTGCTGTACAAAAGTATGTTCATGGCAGGTCCTGACAATGATGTATTCTGAAGTTGTAGCAATTAAAATAGTTCTTGAGAAAAATTACTGTTGCAATGCATGTTCACACCAAGGACCTCAAGAGAATTACTGCTTCAATGAGCCTTTCCTCAGTAGCAGGCAAACCAGCTGCACAGTGCTTTTGCTATAACCCAATGCAAATTAAAAAATTGTCTCCCAAATTCTAAAAATAAATTACACAATAGTTAATGCAACCCAGTAAATACACATTCATTGCATTTTTTGTGAAGCTTTTAACAAGCTGTATCAATTTAAGCAAGAGGACTTGTTATGAAATATGAGCAGGTTAAACAATAATAAATGGAAGATCAAATTGGATAACTGCTCCTTAGACTCACAGGTATAGAAAACCAGTTTTGGGATTGAAGCTAATTATCCTAAGAAAGCAAGCAGACTGCTTAGCCTACCATTTTCTTCTGGAATATTATAGCTGTATAATAGCTGTAATATTTCAAGAGGAACAACAGAACTTCAGGCTTCAGTACAGCATTATCATTGTCACCATAATGTTGCAGGTTATGAGATCCAGATGGGTGCAGGAGAAAGTGTCATATTTGTTATAATAGCAAAGCATTGACAAAAGGTGTGCCCAATTGCTCATGCTAAATGCTGACAGACTGAACTGCCAGATCACTGGGAAAACACTCAGTGTCAGGTTGCCAAGTTTTAGACCAAAAAACATAACAATAAAAAAAATTGGCAGATAATATCACTAAATATAAGAAATTTGCATATTCAGTACCCAGCCTAATGACTGGTCACTGCTAAAATATTTGCTTTGAGCACTGGATTCAGTCTTGATTATTCTCTGAGCAAAAGATCGTCTTTTCCAGCAGTCTAAGTGGAAGATTTACCATTAAATTCAACTGAAAGTTGACAGTGTCCCACAGTTCTCCTGCTACAACAGTAACTAAAACTTTGCACCAAATCAGACAGAAATAAAGGACGGAGAGGATCTTACAACATGAGTTATGCACACAATGCCCAATACTAAGACACTTGTGGGAAACACCAAAAACCCCACAAGACACCCGGGAAACTCCCCCATTAACTGTTTTACCAATAGTTAGGCACCCTTAAAAAAAATTAGTCAGCTCTCCTTATGTTGGCTAGAAAAGAGGGCACAAGAAGTCACTCCATGCCTCTGTGCCAGGTTGACTCAGCCATGGGGTAGGGACAGTCCAGCACCATTATACTCTCTAGCACTTGTACTTATTCCGTAAGAAACGTGGCAGCCTGTCTGCTTTGCGTGGCTACTATAAAGAAAAAGATATGGATATGCTCTAGAAACAGGTCAGATATGCAAAGTCAGATCATGTTTAATTGGGGCCCTGTATAACCATTACAAGAGCAAAGAGCATGCACAGTATCCACTGCTTTAGAGTAGAGGTTCTGCTTTTCCCAGAACAGTAAAGATGATGCTGATGGAAATCAGTGAGTAAGGACAGAATCACAGCTCATGACCTGAGTTTGGCCAGGAGTTTCCCAAACAACCTTGACCAAACTTTTCCTGTTGCATACTTCTGGTCTAGTACTATTTGCCATTTCTAAAAGGCAAAAAATAAAATTAAAAGACTTCACAATGCTTGGATACTTGGTATTTCATGGAGCTGTAAATACAGACACACTTTTTTTTCCATCCCATATAAACAGGTTATGATAAAATCTGGGTTCTAACTTCAGGCTGATGAGCAGCAGTGGCTCAACTATTCCCCTGCTCCCTGCTATCGTACCATTCCTGCAGGTGTGCCAAGCAAGTAGGAGTACAAAGAAAAAAAGCAGCATAAACAGGTGACTAAAAACATTTTTAAGGGCTGAGCAACTTACTCGTGGTGGTTCAGAGATGATGCAACCAACATTGACTTCTAAAAATCTTTGCCACTATATACCTCAGCAGCCTAGCCCCAGCCACAGCTAGAAATTCCCTGCTCAGTTAAGTTCTTAAGAGGAAGTGTCGTTTTTCAGGATTTCCTGCTTATCACCTCAAAGAGTTGAGGCTACTGGCCTGTGACCCACAGACTACGTAGAAAGGTCTGACAAATAGCACAGCAATATAACAGTGAAAACTCTAGACTAGTAATCAGAACATTTTTCTTCTTTGCAGAAAAGCTTCTAGTTTTTCAGCCACTGTTTTGTCACCCCTACAAAAAAAAAAAAATCATATTCTCCCAGAACATTTCTGTCTTCCAGTCTCTCAGCCCATTTGAACAAGCCTCATAGAATCTTCTGCCTTCTCCTTGGCTACATCTCTCTCTCTGCAGATACAATTCAGCCAAGCATTTCTCCTTGCGGTACCTGCTGCCACAGCAATTTGTTCTGGAACTTCTGCTGGACAGCTTAGGTGACTTCTCCAGCACTGGCTGACCTCCTACCCACTGAAGCTTACAAAAAACCTGCTTGATCCTCAAACCCATCAAGCACTAAGTAATAGATAAATTTTCCTGATCAAGACAACAACTTTTCTAGCAGAACATGTCCTACAAATATGAGAGTAGTAGCCCCTGGTCCATGGAACTTGGTCAGTTTGAGTTACAGCATGAAAGTGAACTTCATTCCACACATTTTAAAATGGATATTGCTTTCAAATTAATTATCTTTAACTTTGAAGTCCAGAATTATTCAATGGACCTCTGGCAAACAACTGCTAACAGGAATCAGAAAGATCTTCCCAATCCTTTTTAACTGCCCCAGAACACCCTCCTGGTCAAACCAGTCCACCCCCTCCAAACCACAGAAAACCCCTGCTGGAGCAGGAACTTCCCATAATTCTGTATTTGTCAAAAGCTGCTGTTTCCAGTTTCTCAACCAGTAAGGCAAATATAGTGTAACAGGCAAATTACCTGTAGTAAGAGCTGTCAAAATTAGGAGTATACTTAACCATTATTTAAGGTGCATCAGATTGCCAGCGATCATATATTTATTTCATATATGGATCAGAGACCTTTTATATTCTCCATGCAACATACACTCAGTTTATATTTCAGGACAATAGAAAGAAGATATCTGAGTTTTAGTTGACAAGTCTTTACGGTTTCACTATAAAAACCCACCATCTCCACGTGTAAAATATTTCTATAGTAAATCAAGTGTAAAGAAATACTGTTTCCAATCAAGTAAAGCTTCAGAAATCTGTCTCTGTGCTCAGATAGAGTATTACACAAGAACAGGTTATTCTGGAAAGTGAGCAATTCAACTGTGAGGTGTGCATGTTGTGTGTGGGTGCACACACGTGGGTCAGAAATGTGATCAGTTTAAGGATCTCAGTGTACAGAAAACACCATGCACATTTGGATTCCAGCACTTTGGCATCATTACAAAAGCTCCAACTTTTGTTCTTAAATAGTGCCCTTTTCTGCAATTAAAGGTTCTGAAGATCTCAGAAGAAGGGTTCAGTAAAAGACTTTTTTTACAAACTCATTATAACTTAATGTTACAAATTAACTCAAATTTCCTCACTCAGTATTCGAAGAAAAATCTATTAGATAACCCTGGTGGCAAATAGTTGCCTGTGGTCCAACTTTTCTCATCATAGCTGTGAAATCCATACTTTGCTCACGAGTCAAACTTTAAGCCTTCTTTGGAAGCACAAGGACTGAAAAGTAGGTCTTGCTTTTGACATAGCCTATCAGCAAGTTAAAAAAAAAAGTTAGTTTGATTCTTGCTATAATTAAATGTTCCTAGAGAGAGTGGCATCTTTACTTTTCACTTTACAAAAACACTGATTCATTAAGTATTAATTAAAAAAAATCTAAAACAATACCCACAGAACCAGGAGGACAGCTGAGAAAACAGCAACAAAGCAAGAGACGGTCAAGGAAAAAAGTTTATTGTAACACAAACAGCAGAAGTTTAATCTGAACACAATTCTCCTGTGCCTTGGGAAGCAGAACATCAAAGGAGTCAATGTTGCAATGAAAGCCTAGGTTGTAGACATGTAGAGAGACATAGGAATTCATATCTTATATATACACGTCACCTAGAAATAGGTAACAGCCCACAAGTGAAGACAAGGTACAGATAATTTCATTAGTGCTCAGGGGAACCAGTCTCAGTGATGGAGAAGACTGTGGTAGCAGGAGGAAGATAAAAATGACAGGCTATTTCAACCATTCTGATATTGAGCCAACCCTCTCATTCCCATTATGCAGGGAACTGAGCAAAGATTTTTAGTTTAGACTGAGGAAGAAAAAAAAAAGTAGGTCTGACCTATGGAGAGGAATCTAGGTTATCAGCATTCAAGTAAGCTATTGGATGCACTTGGGGCGAAGTGAAGTAACAATGAAAGAGTTTTAGGTGATTCTCACAAAAAAGCATGCAGTCAGCATAAATATAATACTTCATTTAGGAGAGCTAAAAGACAAGAATAACAAAACCCACAGGAACCATTGGACAGCAAGATTTATCTCTGTCAGCATCATGTATATGAATAAAGGAAAGCAAAAAGAGGCTATTAAAATTCATATAGACATCATCCTCCAAAAATTTTGGGAGTCTTAAAGTTCTCTGGGAGCTGTGGTAGAGATAATTCATAATGCAGAAAAACAACTTGTGATCTGGTAACAGAGAAGCAAAGACAACCTATGGCTTTGGCTAGTGAGCATAGCAAACCAAATGCTTCAGAGGTAGATTTTGAGTTTGTTTTTCTAATTTCATTTTTAAGAACATAACTATAAGTTTAACCAGTACCTAAAAGATTGAGGCCCCAGTGAGGGGCCTCAGCTTCAATGGACTAAAAAGAAAGTGATTACAAATGCGAAGTAGATTGTGCTTACACCTCCTGCCCTGCCCTTAGGAGAGGGGCTCTGTCATACATAAAAGCAACAAGCAAAGTCTCCCCTATCTGTAATTAGGGTTGACAAAACACTAAGATAAGCACCTGATGCTATGAGAAGATTAGGTATTTCTGTTTGAAGTACACAGAACTGTCCCAAGTTTTACACTTTGGAAGGGATCCCAAAACCATTAGGATCAAAAACTGAACATGTTTAAATAAATATACTCAAGCATTTGCCAGCAAAAGCAATAAAATCTTTTTATGGTTCCCTCAGGGAATGGGGGACATAATCAAGTATTACGTATCACCAAGATATCTACGCTGACATTTCTCTGTTTCATGCAGGCACATGTATAAACAGAGTATACTGCAATTATATTTTGTTACTGCAGCTTAACAAGCAGGTCATCATTAGAAAATCACTCACTAGTTCTTCAGTCATGCAGTGCTGAGGAAAAGATTAATTTTATGTCCGTGAATGTCTGTAAAAGATCATCAGGAAGAGAGTGTGTGTGTGTCTGTCTGTATGTATACAAACTGCTATAACACATACAAACATGGCTGAAAAAGGTTAAAAGTTTCTAGATGTAAAAAATGAACTTCATAAACAATTTTTTGCCAAGTCAGACATACTGCTGTGCAGAGATCAAAAGCAATAATGATTAGGCTGAAACAGGGTACTGACACTCAGTTGCCTACGTAAAAGTCTATTCCAGCATGAAGGTTACTTCACTCACACCATCATATCTTCAAAATGCAGTGAATCATTCTTGGAAGAAGGTGAATAAATAGTGTCTGGTGGGAATACATTCCCTGTAAGACACTATCATTGAAGATAGGTATGACAAAACCACACCGTTTATGCTGTGCAGCAATACAAAGACAACTGTCAAAGTAAAAGATTCAAGACAAACTGAACAAGCAGAAGTGTGCACTTCAATTTTGTGAGCCAGGAAAGGATGCTACAGCTAACCCTGCCAGACGCGTCTGTGGAAGGTCACTTACAGTCAGCTTCCTCCGCGCTTAATACAGAGGAAATATCAAAGACAACCCAGGAGAAACAATCAGGTGTCACTTCCATGACAGAAATAAGCCTTTACACCAGTTTTCTTCCTCTAGGTATGTTCCAGACATGGCAGAACTGCAGTGTAGCCAGTGATGCCAACTCCATGCACTGGTTCACATCTCCTGTAAATGCTATTTCCACCTAGATGCCATATCCCTTCCAACTAGCCAGGGAGGGATAGTGTTTGCCAGTTCAAACTCCTCTATGGAGTCCAACTTATAAAGGCTACTTTGAAAGCATAAATTACATAGCAAAACTAAAAGACAGTTGAAATAAGTTCATGTTTCAGGCCATGAATAACAAGTTCAAATATGGCATCTAGTAGCAAACACAAATACAGCATGAATTGTATTCTCTCTCTCTCAACCACTTAAAACTATCAACTTCATTGCTCATACACAGACAAGTAAATACAGTATCAGTGAGACAGAGCCTATGTAGGTCTTTGGTGAATTGCCATTACATCAAAAAGCCAACGCAGATCACTCAAAGATTCTCAGACAAAGCCTCTACTTCTCCAAATGTAATTTTTTTTAATACTTCATGATATATAAAAGAGTAGAGTTTCTAGTTCACCTACAAAACCAGGCAGATCCTAAGACTGCAAATAAGGGTGCTGGGTGTACAGGGAATGTAAATACATGATGTCTATCCTCAGCAGAGTTTTAGATGGGACAAGCATGACTTGTATGTTCAGGAAAGACCATAATGCAAGTACTCAAACTGCAGCAGAGCAAAGATTCTATGGCTAACACTAACAATTTGCTCACTAAGAAGGCAATTTAAGGAAGAACAGTCAAGTTGTTTCATGGATAAGGGGACTTCTCAAGAGAAAGGTCATTACACAATCAGTAAGCACAATGAAAGACTGAGAAATAGAAAGGATTACACACCAGTAAAACAACAGCAGAAAGCATATGGCACATTAAATGCAGATCTCCTTTCACCACTGAAGGACTCGATATCAATTGTCAAGTGCGTGGTAGTGGGGAAATAATTTCTTAGAATTAGAGTGGAAGCAGACAGTATCCATCCTTATGGATTCAGAGTATAAATCAAAAACTAGACATATCTTTGTAGGACACTTCATATTTTTAAACTATCATCAGTTATAACATCTTTCTATTAGTATCTCATATTCAGAGCAGTGGCAAAGGTTAACAGCAGTTTTCATATTTAATCCAATTCTTGAATTAATGGGACAGCATCCGAGCCTCAGAAGCAATAACTACACTCACAGTGTGTTGGCACTGATCATGGACATGGTGTGTCAGC
The DNA here is from genome assembly GCF_001715985.3 of Manacus vitellinus. Classification (NCBI taxonomy): domain Eukaryota; kingdom Metazoa; phylum Chordata; class Aves; order Passeriformes; family Pipridae; genus Manacus; species Manacus vitellinus. The sequence goes on from NW_021940813.1 coordinate 30,257,590, forward strand.
TGCAGAGCTGGCACAGTGAACAATTTCACATGTAAGGGACACCAAGCAACACAAGTGGCTTTCTCTTTAACTAGCTACCTTTAGCAAGAATTGCAGGTGCACGCACTATGCATCCACAAACAGCCAACACATTGAAGACTGTCATCTTATGCACAGACAAGTTAATTGCATTTTAGAATGCATTTATACCATGCTCCTTTGTTTCCATCCTTTTTTTATTAAGAATAGTCTCACAACCTCATAATGAAAGAGTAGGAGAACATTTCAAACCCACTTAAAAAAAAAACAAACCTCCTCAGTCCTAACTTATCTTTTTAAGCATAAGTGAGAAGTGAAGACAACTACGGAGACATGGCATTCTGAACAAGCAGACCAGTCTATTTAAACATTTCCACAGAGCCATCACACCAAGGTATCCATCCATCAGCCCCACAGCTCTGCTGTTCAAACTTCCCCCTCCAAGGGGCTTACAAGGTAACAGAGGAAGAATTAGAAATACACTCATAATGTGTACTTAAAGTTTGCAACGGGTGTTTTGGTGGCCTCAGCTGTCTTTAAAACCATTTACTACAGACCTCTTTCAACAAGGCAGAGGCATTTTGAAAAAAATCTACAAGTGAAGAAAGTGGTAGCTGTGGAGAAGTAGTCTAGACTACAGCAGACCTGCAAGTCCCCCCAGCATGGCATTAGGGCCAGGACCCTCCAGTGGCAGCAGAGCTACCCCATTGCTGAGTAATCAAAGGCAGCAGAGTAGCCAAGCCCATGGACACTCCTGGCAGCAGTGCTGCACCCATAAGAGCTCTGTCAGGATAGGAGTGCAATCTTTTTCCATCCATCACCCACACGTAACATCTGCATCAAGAAGCGTGGAGCTCAAACCCAGCCTTTGAAAAGGAATATGAAATATCAAAGCCAGGAAGAATGTACAGAAACCACACACCAACCCTGGCTAAGAGCACAGTTCATCTTCTTGGCTCTAATTTAGATGGAGCCTTCAACTATTTCTCCCCAATAAAAAAACCAGCTTCTACCAACATAGCTTTCAAGGGCCTTTAGGTGCTTTTAAAGCAAAGTGAATCGTCTGATTTCAGAGCACAGGGAAAAAACCCAAACAGTTTCATACAATTTCTCTTCTCTCTTCACACTCAGTTAATTGGAGAATGAAGTGCTTTTTAACTGGAGAAAAAAAGCAGTGCATTTTAGCCAAATTACCCATCTCTGGTAGGCACAGAAAAGATCTGAACTGCTGAGAATCTCTGTGTATTCTTTACAACTCTAGTAAAAAACCCTTCAACATAAATACCCTTCTAAAAAAAGAATAATTGCTTGTATCACATCCTTTCAATGTAGACATCGCTTGGTCTAAAGCAAGGGGAGAAAGGCTATATTCAGTATTAAACGGGATAAAGCTTTAATCCTGAGTCACAAATAAGAACTCTCTGTTGGAGAAAAAAAAAGTCTACAAGTTGATATTTCTGACTGTCAGTGTGGAAACAACAGACTTGAGTTAAATACTGAGGCTGTCTCCTGAACATACAGGGACAATTCAGCAGCTCAGTGCTGGACTCTCAGCAGTCAGTAGGTGAGCAAGGAGAGAACATCCATGGTATACAATACCTGTTAGAAACCTAGATAGGAACTGCAAAATATTGTTACTTCTGGCCCCTAAGAGGTCAAGATACATAGTTCTGAACTGCAGAATGTGTCCTATAACTTTACTTTTTTTTTTTTAAATGATGTCTGACCTGTGGTTCCCGCTTCAGACTTCTGGTTTCTAAATTGGTGCAGCGTGAAACAGCCACTCCTACCTAATGAAGAGAATGATTGTTCAGATAGCAGCGGAAAGATGTCCCTACTAAGGGAAAGGTTTCACCTAGTTGTCTAAGACGTTGTCTTGAACTACTCTACAGAGTCAGTTGGTAAGGGGAGGCCAACTTTCAGAAGGAAGGAAAGGGGGAAAGGGCTACTATGCACCCACAAAGTGAGGTTTGTAGGTACTGAGGATACAAGAGGATCATAACTATCTGAACCACAACACTTTTCTGTCACAGGGAATTGAGCCTTCCCATCACTGCTTCCAGACCTATCTGTATGCATTGCAGAAAACCATCTCGGTTTGGAGGCAAGGCCAGTCACCCAAGAGTTTGGGCAAGTCAGAGGCAAGGCTTTACGCCTGTTTCCAGTTGTGCTGGGAGCAGCAGAAGTGTAGAGTTCCACCTCTGTTAGTGAGCCCAGGACATGCAGTACTTTAGAAAGGTGTTTCACAGGTTGCACTGGTGCACCTAAATGCTGCCCAGGACTGGTTGTTCAGCTGACCCAGGAGAACTTCCTGTTGTGTGCGTAACTGCTTTGAGTGAAGGCAGTTTGAGTGTTAAGATGCACTAGTCTTTCTATAGCACAGGAAGTGAGAAAGGTCTATTAAAGACACACTACAAGAGACGACACACAGCTATAACCACTTCAACACAACCTTTTTTTAATTAAATATCAGAAAGAACAGTATCTGAATTGTTCACTGTGTTTGAATGAACAATTACTGTTTGTTACAGAAAATTCACAATGCGGTACTGTAAAATCCAGAGAGACAAGATTACACACCAGTTGCTACATAGATTTTTATTAACACAGCCATATCACCTTTCTATGACCATCTATAAAACAAAGGCCTACTTTACCAAACAAAAGGAGACAGCTGAAAACCCAGGCCTGATCTCTCCCATTCACCCTCTTCTAAAAACATGGAGCCCCAATGACTCAGTAAAGAAGCACTGAGATCGGGACACCATTAGCATCTTGTTTTCAGTTTTCTCATCTGCACCAAAAGCAGAAGCAACTCGAGCAGCTGCATCCCAGTTCAGTCCTTGTGTTCTTTCAGGAAGATTCATCAGAGAATCTGTTTAGAGACATATTTCTATTGCAAAGTAGCAAAGAAAAATTGGAAGTAGTTGCAAAAGAAACATTCTGAAGTGGACAAAGGAAAACCTCAAGCTCCTACAGGGCCCAGACAAGTGCAACACTAACCTGTCATGGAACCACCTCACTGACAACAAACTTGTGCTCTAGACATCAGCTTACCTCCACTCAGCTCAGCACACTCCAACCAGCGCAAGCAGTCATTGAGCACTCACAGAGGGCCAGAAGGTAGGCAGACATGTGAGCTCTGCTATATTACAGAACTGGCATCTGTTCGTGCTAACTTTCTAATTCAGATGAGAATTACAGTATATGCAGAGGAACACCTTTCCCCCTTCAGCCTCTGCCTGTTTCCTACAATCACGTGGTGGTGCAGAGCAGTAGAAGCTTTAACAGCCAGGTATGTCACCAAAGGCTTCCTCACACAAAAGGAATGCACATGTCCACTTCTCTCTTCTTTGGTTCATGCCAGTGATCAGAGGGTATTCTGGTGTTGATTTGATAGAACATCTCAAAGATGAAGTTCACAAACATAAAAATTAACTCATTTATCTTAATTGCTCTTAAAACCACTGCCCTTGCTAAAAACCCACAACTAAACAAAAAAACCCCAAACCCACAAAAACACCGACAAAACAAAGAAACCCAAAATCACTGCTTCAAGGACTACAGATGAATTGTACTCCAAAGATACTTCAGAAACATCAACAATTTATAAGCTATCCAACTACCCCACCTGAAGAGCAAATCTGAAATATATGTAGGTTAATAACAGATATAAGCAGCATTTCTTCTAATTCTGTCACAAGATAAATTTATAATTTTTCCATCCAGTCACAGGCCGTAAAGCAAGCTTACAGAAAAGATTGGTATTACTATTAAAACATCCTGAGCAGCCAAAAAATTGAGCAAGACTCACTTTGAAAGCCCGTAAAAAAGTGATTAAAATAATTTTCAGGAAGAACAAGCAGGTTGCCAGAGAAAGGATAATGTTCTCAAAACTGGGTGCTCAGTTATGATCCTAAATCTAGTATTAGGAGGTTTATGTCAAAGTGGCTTATTAAATACCAACATGGACATGATTTTGCTGGCAGTGGACATGTGTTAGGTCATTTCTAGCATGTGTAGATATCAGAATGGTAACAGAACACTGCAGCCAGATGAGCTAAAAATAGATCTTTTCAGTATCAACTCTGTGGATACAGAAACTTAGTCTGATACAGAGTATTCCAGAACAGATATACTGTTTTTATCCTGAACATTCACAGTTTATCTCATTTCTGATCCACAATAGGTAATTGAAGTATTATATGCCTCTTCATATGTTGTTTTCTTTTCTCTGTACCCAAGTCTGGTTTGCTTTTACTTTTATCTGCAGTGCTAGGACATGTAGTTCCCAGGCAGTTCCAGAACAACCCCACAGTCAAGAAGGTACCTGATAGGACTTACATCTGTGCTGATGCATGAGTGGCCAGTGCACCTAAATTATCACTTCTGAAAAGAGACAAATTAATTGCATAATGGGAGTGATACCACTGAATCTGCTGGAAAACATCTACATACCTAGACAGTTGCTTCCTGAGGAGCAGAGTGCTGGGGAGCCACCATCAGTTCCCACCCTTAAGCTCTACCCTGAGCTCTTGACGTGCATGTTCCATGTACTATTGCTTCCTACTAAGTGGCAATGCTTCTCAGCAGAGAATGAAGAAACTGCCAAACAAAGTTGCCACTGAACCTATTCTGGAAAAACACATCTCAGAATACTTTATCCTCAGACTAACACAAATAAAAGCAAGCATCATGATCATTATCACAAGTTGAAATACATGTGTCAGCAAAGCCTCAATTCCTTAGTTGCTCTGTTGTAGATTAGTGTTAGGTTGGGTTGTGTTGGGTTTTTTTTGATTGCTCCATAATGGCTTGCATTAGCAATACTGTTCCTGGAGCAGCTGCCATTTGTAAGTATTTAACTTCAATGGAGCAACAGCCTTAATACAGTTTCAAGACTTGAATTAAATTGTATTTAGCACTTTATAAGCTAAATAAATACTTGTGTTTTTAGAACTTCAAACTCTTTGGTTGAAATATTGAGTTATGATTTTGTGTTCAAGACAGACATGATCAAACATATGCACTTCAAATACATACATATTTTTTAGAAGTGCAATTCTCAGATACCAAATTCTTAGCAAAATAGAAACCCATCTATCAGTTTAACCACTGTCCTTTAAGTAGACAAGGAAGGAAAAGGAGAAACTCTTATTTGAAGAATTAAGCCTGATTACCAGAAGTATACCGGAAAGTTACTATGACGCTATGTTGTTTTCCTTGCTGTACAGAAAGTCTGCAAAATGCTTAAGTGAAACTAGGTCTGAGCAGAGCTTTGCCAGCATATTGCTAACTATATTAGAAAGGAACTGAACTCACTAAACAGGTTTCCTAGTATGTTTGCTACGACAAGGCAAGAGTCGGTTTGTTTAGGAGGGAGAAGACCATGTATTTTGATATGCTAAAGGGACTCATTTAGACGATGAGCGCATTGGGGAATGATTTATGAAAAAACATTACTTTTGGCACACCAAGAACATAGAATGATTTGAGCCAATCATTCTTTTGGCAATGCTGTCAGTGGGGCAGAAAGAGCTATAGCACAGTGACTTTCCTAAGACACAACTTGGACACTTTTACGTCACATTGGAAACTTAACACCCATTTCACAGATCAGGAAATATATGTTAGAGTAAACTAATTTGAGTTTAATGAGAGGCAGAAGCTCTCCAGTTGAACAATTTCTCATTTCCCACACAGCTCATCAAAACACGTACCCAAATGCCCTTGATGCCCTGGTACTTGTATTGCATGCATTAGCACTCCCACATACACAAGATTTCCACCATAAACTAAGCCACTGAAATCACTGAAATGATCATGAAATATAAAGGAACTTTCTGAAGGTGCCAAAAACAAGGTAATATCTAAACCACATCTTCAATACCCCCTTCCCCTGCCTCTTTTCCAATCAGCACACAGACAATTAATCTACTGTCTCCTGAGCACTATTCACCTGCTAAGCATTATAATGCCTCTGCATAACTTACTTATATACCCAGTCGTTAATTTGTCAGTCTTCAGCAACGAGCACATGTGAAGTACACAGCAATGCAGCAGAGATCAGTGACTAAGAGCAAATTGGGATGATTTAAGAGAAGCATCACCAGAGGAAAATTCCACTGCTTTGCAAGCAATCACATAGCCCTCAAGAGCAGCAGTATTCATTGGGGAGGAAACACTTTCCTCATCCCCTCGAGTGCTGAATTTCTCATCTGTGGTTACCATCAATATGCTCATCCCGACCAACATGGGCCAGGTGTTTCACACGGTTCAGCAGGAACCGATTCCGCTCACGAAGGAGAAGTGCCCCCGGCGCTTATGGCAGTAGCCAATCACGAGCAGACAAATCATTTTTTAAATGGATGGCTGCTCCTCATCGCGACCGATTATGCTCTGCGTAGCAAACTGCGCACCAAATACAACCGGTCGAGTTCCCGGCGGAGCGAGAGCTCCACGTCCCCGGTGCAGGCTCACCTGCCGCCCTCTGCGCCAGCAATTCACGGCATCAGAGAGACCAGATCAGCACCGTGAACATTAACCAGCCGAGCCCGGATCCTCCGGACCATCAGCCTCACAAACGCAGGGAGGAAACACAGCTTCTGCTGAGGAGTTTACTTTCCCTTTGCTCACATCCATCAAGAAAAGGGGGCTGGAGAGGGCAAACAACTCAGCACAGCTCTCCTTCCACCAGGAGGGCTCGGGATGAGCCGCGGGCGCTGTCAGGGTGCGTGGTGTCACTGCGGTCAGTCGGTGTCCGCAAACGCGGGCCACCGGTGAGAGCAGCGCGCCAACAGCCAGGGAGCAAATCCCGGACCCTAAACACGCTCCTTTTCTCGTGTTGCGGCCGCAGTACGGCGAGGGCATTGGGATGGCGATTTCCAAAGTCATCACCGCAATGACCTGCACGTCCCAGTTCTCCACATTGCTGAAAGTACGCGGCCGGCGAGCTGCCTGTTGCGGCGGGAAGGGTCACTGGAACGCTGTCCCCGCCAGCAACGGCCACGGCGGCTGGGACGTTCACCTTCCCTGCCGGACAGCGCTCCGCTGCCGTAGCGGGAGGCAGTCTCCCTTCTGCCCAGGAAAGGCGGGGGAGAGGGGAGGGGGACCCCAGGAGCAGCGGCGGGGCGTCGGCCTCTGCGGCAGCGGGGACTGCCCCCTGCCCGGGGCTCGGCCCTATCGTGTGCTGCGCGCCGCCGCAGCCCGCGGCCTCGGCGCTCCGCGGTGGGGCAAACAGCGGCCCGCCACCGCCCCCCGCCCCTCCCGGCACCTGCCGCGGGTGACTCCGGGGGCTGAAGGCGCAGGTTGGCGCCGGGGCCCCGCGGACTCACCGTAGATCTGGCCAGGCCGGTCTCGTGAGGAAGCCGGACGCGGCGGGCGTTGAAGAGCAGATGGTGAGGATGGTGAGGTGAGCAGCAGAAAAATGAAGGTGAGGCAAGCTCACGCTGTCCTGCCGGTGGCTCTCCTCCGGCCCTCCTTCTCGGTGGCCGAGCTCCTCCATGGCGCTTGGCTGCTGCGGCCGCCGCTCCGCCGCCCGCAAGCCCGCCGGCCGCCAGCAGGAGCAGACCGGGAGCTAGTGGCAAGGCCGGCGAGCAGGGGCACAGCCAATGGCTTGCGGGAGGGAGGGATGCCGCGGCTCTCCCGCTCCGCTCCCGCGAGCAGCGGCCCCGCGGCACTGCCCACTGCCCGCCTCGCGGGGAGAAAGGACGGCCGGGAGGGAGCGGCCCCGGCGCGCGAGAAACCGCACGCCACCGCCTCCCCCGGCCCCTTAAAGGCGCAGCCCGCCGGTGCTCCTCTCGGTCGGGCAGCGAAGCTCGGTCTCCTGAGGGCGCAGTGTCTTCCTTTCCTCCTTCCACCGTGTCCGGCCCGGCTGCCCCCGCCCGGCAGAGGTGCAGGGATGGCTGAGGACCGGCCCGCGCCGCCGCGGGGCTGGTTCTGCTTCGCGAGTCCCAAGTGCCGCCTCGGTGTCGCGGGCAGCGCGGCAGTCCCGGTGCCGGTGCCGCTCTCCCTGCGGCGCAGAGCGAGCCCGTGGTCAGCTGCTACAGCGGTGCGGTGTTGGAAATCATCAGCCCAGAACCCGCCCTGTCCCCATCTGGGCCCGGGCTGGGCCAGGGGCTGATGGTCTCCGTGAGACCTGGAAAGGAAAAGGCACCGTCGTTTCTTTCTTTCTTTCTTTCTTTCTTTTTTTTTCTTTTGTTGTTTCTTTCTCTCTCTTCTCTCTCTTTCTCGCCTCTTTCACCTATTTCCCTCTCTCTCTTTTTTTTTTTTTTTGTTTTCTTTTCTTTCTAATAAGACACAGGAAAACTTACTAAAAACAAATCGTTAACTTGGAGGTTTCCATCCAAATACATCCTACTGGAGATTTGCTTCTAGGAAGTAAGACAATTGTAGGAAATTAATAGATAGCTTCTCAGTACTTTTAATTTGACATTTTTTTGCTGAAAAGTAAAAGAGTATATCCTTACTGCTTTAAACTCGAGTTAGGGGAAGGAAAGAAAAGCTGCTTTTTGCAAGCAAGCCAAAATCAGCACCTTCTTTAGCTTTTTTTTTCTTAAATGAATCACAACCCCTTTAAAAGATGGAATTCTGAGTGATGAAAATGTTTGCCTTTAAAGAAATACAAAACGCTGTAGAGCTCGGGTTTGTGTTCTCTTTTGGAGTTTTTTGGTTTTTTGGTTTGGGGTTTTTTTTGTTTGTTTGTTTTAATCAGCTTCAGTAGGAGGATGCTTTCCCTTTGGCTGCCAGGGGAATTCCCTCACAGCTTCCAGTGGTGGTGTAAGCAGTGCTGACATTTCTGCTCGTGTGACATTTCTTCCAGAGCTATTTTCAATCATAACTTCTAACATGTATTTTAGCCATTGTTTTGCATAAGAAGAAAGCACAATACCTTAGGCCACATCTTTAATTAGTTATATGCCAGGTCTTATCTCCTTTAGGGATGTGCTCTTTCTTAATATTGTTGCCATGTTTCTGCAGTTTTTGTCGGGGTGCTCTAGATACAAGAGTCTTTCCTCCTGCTAGTGGATCTGGAATTGTCTTGTGATATATATTATTATTTGGGAGGCTCCATTTCAAGATTACAGCTATGTAAATCCACATTTCTATTTATATGTAGTTCTTTTAAATATGGTATTTATGCAAACTCTCCTCAACAACCATGGAAATCTATTGTAATCATGTGCAATTATCTTTAAATATTTGATTGTGAAGGGCTGAAAGTTTACATTGACAGTGCTGTCATTTGTAAACCTCTTAGAGATGAAAAGCAGTAATTTGCCCTGAAGACCTAGCTCCTAAACCTATGTGAACCATTAAAAATTTTTGCCTCAAGACTGCCTTATGTTAAATCTCACATTAAAAATTAACATTTCTGGTGTAATAAATTAACATTTGTGGTGTAATGAGAACATTATACAGCTAAATCTTTACTGTGTGTCTTTAGGATATACAACCTACATACAATATAATGTATATCTTTAGGATATAACCACCTACAGGCTTCATAGCAGACTACAGGTATGCAATACCATGCTAAGTATGTGTGATGCCAATAAGGTTGTAAAATAAAAAGCTAAATGACAATAACAGGCTCTCTTCTGTGGATCTGCTTTGGGTTTTTTATGTGCTGCATAGTGCCAGGCAAAGTCTGTCACTAAGTGGTAGCTCTTTTCAAGAAGACAATTTCCATGTATATTGTAATTTCATCCACCTCTCAGCTGAGCTGCAGTCAGGGTCTTAAGTTACTTTCTGCAAAGTCTTCCACCAGTAACCTGTGTTTTATTCCTCAACATTCACATAGTTGGCTAAATACTATGCCTCTTGCTCTCCAGGCAACAGTGAGAAATGTTCAGGCAATTCTTTTAATACTTGAGTATAATATTCCAGTTTGGGGGGTTTTTTTGGGTGGTTTTTTTTTTTCAGCTGAGCTGTGCTGTTTGTGGAGAAAACCATTCATACATAGTTTGGTATGTCAGCTCAAGCTTTCAACTTCCACATTCACATTTACCAGGTGTTTTCACTACTGCCTTGTCCCTGTAGCCTTTGCACAGGTATCACCTTGTCCTAGGAATCTGTCTCCAAATACCTTTACCAAATTAAAAAAGTAGTGTTCACCACTGTTGTGTTCAAAATCAAATGCAACTTATCCTTTCTCTGGACTGTGTGGATGTAACTAAATCCCATATGGAAAATGGTGATGGGAGCATGATTGTTTCTGTCTGTGTAGAGCATCAAAGTTTAATAGTTATGTAATCGAGTTCTCCTCAACTCAGTGTGTTCTGTCTAACATGTTGTTGCCAGGGAACTTGATATGCACATTATATTTGGTTCATGCAGACCAAAGTTTGCTGTCTCTTTACACTTATGGATTGGTATCATGATGCATGAATACTTAAACTGATATACTTAAACTGGATCATCCAGAGTGTATGTTATCAAATAAGAAAAAAAAGTATTGAGTCCCTCTCTCTCTGAAAACCAGATTGCATTGTTGTTAGAGAGCTGTGTTTACACGGCTCAGTTCCTTGCAGTGGTGTAGATAGCAGGTCACTGTGGTGTTTTCACTTCATTAGGAATATCAATAATTTCACCTCAAGGGGTAGCTCTGTCATTGTAATAACCCTGAGGTTACAGTTTGTGCTACAGGCTTTTTCTGGCAGGCCTCCACTTGTCTTCCCAAGCTATTCTTCATGGTCTCTATAGGTAGGATCGCTGCCTGTCAGCCACCACGTATATTGCATAAGTCAGCCTGCCCGCTTAGCAAAACTCATTTTGTTCTATTCCTCCTTTCTTCCCATTTGTTATTTTTGATCTGGTGCCAGGCAGACGTCTTTGATCTGACTGCTGTTTGAGAGGCCACGCTTGAGGCAGAAACAATGAGGTGTGCTTTGGAAGATGGAAGGCCAAGTGGGATAATAACAGAGGTATCAAAAGCTTCAAACTAAAGTTAAGAGATTGCACTGAAATAGATCAAAGGACAAAATCTAGCCCTTCAACAAAGTTCAGCCATGCCTGGAGGGATGCAGGAGTATTTTGGTATTAAATGCTAATAAATATGTACATTTGCACATAGTTGATGACTGACTTGCAGTATTGAGTCACATGACTGACCAAAACACCACAAAGATAGATATAGATTGATCTACCTTTTGTTTATCCGTCTTCATTTATTAAAAAGTTCATTCTCCTAGAAGCACCACCAAATACTACCTTCTGCATTTTTATAACTTTGTTTGTTAAGAAAGTCTTTCTTACCACATGAATGGATATACACTTCAGGTTTGTTCTTATTCCCAGAGTTAAATGATGCCATGTGAAGCAAATACGAGGTCCTATTTTAAAGCTCAGTTCTCTCTCCAAGCTGTTGGCAGTAACATTGTCCACTCCTTGTCAGTCATACTGGAGAGCTCGCACTCTATCGAGACCTTTTCAGTATTACACAAGTCTGTTGAGGCTGGCCCTTTCTGCTGATGAAAGCAGCAATTTTGAGACTTTCACTGACCTAACATGCCATTGTAGTACTGGTTCTGATACAGAAAGGCCTCACAGTCGCTTGGGCTTACAATAAACCGGAAAATCAAACAAATCCTTATCTTAATACGTGACGTGTTTATGCAACTGCCTTTGCACACTCACATTTTCTAGCACATTAATCCAGAATTCAGTAACAGGTTGATTAGTAGGCAGGTCAGCCTTGCAGAGCAGCTAGCATGTCAGCCACGCTCCTTTCTTTGCCTTCTTTCTCCTTTCTTCCCTTTTAAGCCAAACTCTCCTGTCACTGTGATTTAAATGGCAACCAATTTTGAACCTATAGCCAGCTTCTGGCAATAGTGGGAACATCTTGTGGGCTACTCTCATGTGTCTGCATAAGATATCTACATGCCCCAGGATCCCATAAAACATGCTCCATTGAAATATAAGTTTAAAGACAACTAAGTGTTCTGCAATTAAATTCTGAAGAACACTTCATATTTTTACTGAAAAACAAATTTGTTTGAATCTCCAGTTTTTTGGAAGTGTTAACAATCGTGACATATTTCTCTGCTAGTACCAGTCCCTCAGAGGTGTCAGATAGCTGAGAAAATGTCAGAACTGCCGTTTTCCATCAGTGCAAGTGCAGAAATCATAATTAGCCTTTCCAGTACAGAAAAGTCTAGCTGAATTAAGAGCTGTTCTGTGCTAGGTGCAGGAGTGTGGCACTGTGCGGCCACATCTCACAGCTTTTATGCTGTGGTAAGCTTTCAAAGTGTTTGAGAGCTGTATGACTAGAAGTTTTATCTGCAGAAAGGTGCTCTGCCATTTTCCTTATACCCAAACAGATTTGTTTCCCCTTCTAGCTGTATATGATCTCAGGAAGTGTCATTCCACTCGGGACAAGGCAGGTTGTCTCTTGTTCCTCAGAAGAAGGCAGTTCATTACCCTCTGCAGGTGCAAATCACAGTTATGACTTTCAATGTTGCAGTTGCTCAAAGAAGCATACAAGCAATCACTCTACTCATCACTCATCACTTCCCACCATATTCCCCATAAATATTAAAAGAAGTGAATATCCTAGTGCCACAGCTCAGCTTGAGCCAGGATAGTCTGAAAGAAGTTCTGGAAAAGAGCAAATGAGCCTCAGTTAAGGAAAGTAAATTATAATTTAACTTCCTGCACAAAACTAATCTTGTCTAGCCCCATGAGGGGTAATGTGAACAAAATTTGAAACTGCAGGCAAGCACATAGATGCTCTGTTAGTGTCAGCTGTCAGCTGGCCACTACCAGAAACAGTGCTTGTGGAAGGTTTCCTCAAATACAGTTCTAAAGTGTAAAGGAGGAACGATTAGAAAAAAACGTGGGTGCAATGTCTTGGTATTCAAATTCATTGTAAAATATTTCTAGTCTATATTTGCGCAATTATACAAAATCTTTTGACAAAGGTCTCCTGGAGAAGGCCTCTGTTATCTTCTTGATAGAGAAACAGAAAGTCAAAATTATTAAATCATTATGCTTGATATGTGCGCCTGTAGGCATTGCATAGGCTAGGAAATGAATCTTTGTAAACAAAGTTATGCTAAGTATCTTGGCTTTATCTGAACTAGGCAGCTCAGAGCCATGGCTAGACGTACAAAGGAAAAAGGTTACATCTGTCTTGAGAAGATATATCTGAAGTTGCTTAAGTTTACTTTTGTTTTGGAGGAAAAAAACCCCAATCAAACAAACAGGAAACTTCATGTTTCTTCTGCAGGAAAATAAATTTTTCTAGAAATGTGAGAGCCTAAAACATCCATGGAAGAGTGAGTATGAGTGATAAATGTCCATCATGCTGGACACTCTGCTCTGCAGTTTTGAACAAATCCTAGAGATCTGAGGTATAACTAGAGGTACAAAGGTATAACTTACCTGCCATAGGTTCTATTTCTGCTGAAAGGGCTGAATTATTAACAATATAGTAAATACAGTCAATTTTTACAATCTAAGCAATCTCCTGCATAGATTAGAAATAACTTACTAAGAGAGCGACAGAATGTCAATTAACTGGCCAGTAATCATAGGATGGCTAAGGTTGGAGGGGATCTCTGGAGTCCATCTTGTCCAACTACCCTGCTCAAGCAGAGCCACCCAGAGCCAATTGCCCAGAAACATGTCCACACAGCCTTTAAACAACTCCAAGGATGGACATTCCACAACCCCCTGGGCAACCTCTGCCAGTGCTCAGTCACCCTCAGAGTGAAAACTGTGTTCTGATGGTCAGAGGGAAACCACTGTGTTTCAGTTTGTATCTATCACCTCTGGTCCTGCCACTGAGCACAGCCTGGCTCCATCTTCTTTACACCTTCCCCTCAGATATTTATGTACATCGATGAGATTATCAATGTATGATAAAATGAGATTAGATTATCAATTATGAGATTATGAATGCAATATCTAGTTTAGTAACAATTTCACAGAAATTTCACAGAATATTCTGAGTTTGAAGGGACCCACAAGGATCTTTAAGTCCAACTCTTAAGTGAATGGTCCGTACAGGGATCAAACCCACAACCTTGCTGTTATAAGCACCAACTGAGCTAATCTGAGGGTCAACAATAATTATCTCCAGAGTTTTTCAGACTGACAAAAGTGTAAGAGATTAGTGTTTCAAAAGGATGAGAACAATTTAATTATAAATTTTTATTACTGTGGAAACTAAAGAACTGATTGACTAACACTCTCTCATTTTGCAGAGTCTGACAAATCCAGTAGGAAATTTGGAGGCATGTTTTTTAAAAGGCTACACAGGCAGCCAGTTCCACACAAGTTGGGAACACCCTGAGCACAGAAGGCAGGAGGGTCTGTCTGGCTGAGACATAAGTCCAGAATAAGACCAGGTGCTGCCAGTACTGGGAGCTGGTTGCTCTGTTCCAAGAATAAGCAAACTAGGGCTAGTGAAGGCAGTGCCGTTAGGCAAGTTTTAGCTCCTGATGGACCCTGGCTAATAGGAGTGGCAAGCTCTAAGGAGATATATGCTGGTTCCAACAGTTGAACCCTCTCACAACAGATCTTCATCTACTGGAAAAATTATGATAGTAGGGCTGGGCCAAGCTGTGACAGAATGTGAAGTCTGACAGCTTCCTAAATTATGCCTATTAGACATGGAGCTTTCATGTGCTTGATACAGGTAGGGTGTTTGTTGTTTGGTTGACTGCTACGCTGCTGGCCAAAGACAACGAGGAGAAAGATACAAAAGGCTTGAAATGCAAAGACAGTAGTTGTCAGCTGCTTCGAGGTGCAATCAATATAATCTCAAACTGTAACTCCAAGATAGAAAAGGTTCAAGACAGACATGTTAGTGGAATCAGCATCACAGCAGTCAGGTCAGACACAATTGGTATTGTAAGGACAGTCACAACTTATGGTATTTTAGGAAAGGATTTGATGTTATACTGCACTGTCTTTCCTTTTTATTCCTTATTTTAGTGAACAGAGTAGTTTATTCTATAAAGAAGGGTTTTTGTGCTAATATTATTTGCATATTCCCAATTCCTCATCCTTCCCCTGTTGTGTGCTAGTCAGGATAAATTCCAGGTTCGGGCAGTAGAATAGATGGGGTGATTTATTGTGGCGTGGTTATTACACTCATGCAAAGCTGGGACATCTAGAGGCCAAAGCAGTGTCTGCAAATACAGTCAGTACAAACACATCTACTAGATGTGGGTATTAGAGCATTTTTCAAAAGCAGCTTAGATAATAAGTACATCGCATGACCTCTAGTGGTATTAAGCCCAAGGCACTGTCAAAGTCAGTCACAGTTCCTGAGCCTGAGGAAAAGCCAATGTCACAGAGGAGCTATCACATACGTGCTAGTTCTAATGCTGCTGTACCCCACCTTACTGACAGCTTTATGTGAGCCCAGCTTTTGTCCCATTGCCAGGATAAGACTGAGAAAATTTTTAATTTTGCAGAAATTCCAAATACTCAGCAGATCAAATGTTTTGCAGCCGTGCTTTCATTGTCAACTAATAGCACATCATCATTAATCTTTCCTGCTGTCATGGTTTAAACCCAGCCAGCAGCTCAGCCTGACCCAGCTACTTGCTCACTTCCCCTGTGGTGGGATGGGGAAGAGAATCTGAAGGGTGAAAGTGAAAAAATTCATGGTTTGAGATAAAGACAGTTTAATAGGAAAAGCAAAAGCCATGCATTCAAGCAAAACAAATCAATTCACTGCTTTCCACGGACAGGCAGGTGTTGAGTCATCTCCAGGAAAGCCAGACCTTCACACCTTGTAAGAGCCTCATTGCCCACTTGTAAGAGCATTTCAACATGTTTTTGCTGGAGTGTTTTTGTCACATGGCATGGACAAGCAGCAGGAGAATCTTAATACATTCGCTGTCATCAAGATCACTTAACACACACACACAAAAAAAACCCCAAAAAACAAAAACGAGGATAAAAGGAATGGAAAGGGGGTTACTGCTTACTTTCCTCTGCTAGATATTTCTTGAAAAATAACATAAGATTTGTGTACTTCTGTTTATGACCTTTATTGTGTGTGTGAGATGATTTGGTTTAGCTGCTTTCCAGACGTAAGCCCTTTCTGGCATGGACTGTGGTTTCATTTATGTATAGTAATTCTGAAAATAATACATGATAAACAGTTGCACACAAAAAGTGTGATTTACCTAAAACAGTCTTGTCTGAAGTTTTGGTGTCTAATTTTATGTTCCTCACCTTTTGTTGACTTTACTAAGAAAGAAAAATTGAAAGCTGAGGTAGTTCAGGTTAGCTACCATCCAAAAGTGCTTATCTGAGTTGAATTGCCATCCCAAAGTTTTTTTCCACTGCCTACAAAAAGATTGCTTTGGGTGAAAAACTCAGAATTCCATATCTAAGTAGGGCACCTACCACACTAAGACTAAGGAAATCTACCCAGGAATCTAGTTTGTTTGCTAGCACTGGATCCCAGCGTATACTGTGAACTCAAAAAGAAAAAGAAGGCACTGTTTGATAATTTGCCAGTACTGAAGATGTTCAGCCACTAGCAGAAGTACAGGAAAGAGAGGTTTTTCCTTATAGGATTAAAACCAGAGACAATTATTAGACTGTTTTTCTTGGGACGTAGATCCTGCTGAATAGGTCTGAAACAGAATAAAGTGTGAGTCACAAAGTCAGTTATCATTATTGGACTTTGGTTCTTTTTTTATTTGACCTTGTCTTGATACCTCTCTTGATGAAAAAATTTTAGAGACGTTACTGCAGTTCGAATAACCCCTGAGTTCCTGGAAAGAGAACGATTGAAAATTATCAGAACAGCAGGGAGTTGAATGAGAAAAGACTTAATTTGTCTTAAATCAAAGGTATTTTCATATTGCTCATTGGTCAGCTCTGCACCAGATTATCCTGACATGGCTGTGCCTCCCTTTTTTTGACCTTTAATGCAGGATCACTTTGCCTAATTACATGTAGGTTATGTAGGGTGTACTTACCTCTGTTTATGATCACAGGATTCCTTTGGGATTTCACCTTACAATATCAGAATCTGAATGAATTGAGAGGAAGGTCCTTACACATGTGAATGTGCCTATTTTGCAAGAGAACATATCTTTCATTCCACCTCAGTTGTTCTATGCCTGAGCATGTTATTTGTTGATTTTTCTATGGAATATTTTTCCTCCTTTGGTGCAAATTACATTATTTGAAAATCAATCTTAGTGTGAATCTTCTTAACATGCAAGCAAGCTTTAAACTCTTCCAAATAATAATTACTCCAGTATTTTCTTTCCATCTGCTGTCTCTGCAGTATCCCTTGCTATTATGTGTTATCAACAATTTAACTAATTTATTCCTCAGAGTCTTACAGTGAGGTAGCAGTATTCTCAAAAACAGTGTCTAGAATGTTTATTGCACGTTATGTTGTAAGACAGAAAAGGCAAAACAAATTGAATCCTGTGTTTGTTTACTTTAACAACAGGACTTTTTTACAGTTAACACTGAATATTTAAATGTTATTTTAGATCTGATTCGCTGTCTTGTTATCGTGCTGATGAAGTTTGATAAAAATCTTGACCTGTGTGTGGATTGTTCAGGGTTACAGATTCCTATGCAATGCCCTAAAGTTAATGTAGGCAGAATACAGCACTGCTGCAGCCCTTGAGTGTATTTTGCCAGGATTCCAACAAGGTCTGGATCAGTGATGTCTTCGACATTTTTGTTGAAGATCCCACTTTTGTCACTTTTTGCCAGTCTCATCAGGAGCATCAGGCAGCCACTGTTACACCCACAAGGACAATACACATGGCAGGTTGGCACCATAGATAAAGCCATCCCACAAAATTAATGTTAAGAGCTCAAAATTGGAAAAGCATCAATAAACTGTGCAACAATGTAAAATAAAACTTCAGATAGACAAATTACTATAAATTGTGCAATAGCGAATTAACATGTTGCCGCCTCCAATTACCCACTTGTGATGGTCTTCTGCACCAGAATTAGGAGGACAGTCTTTACCACAGGTCTCAGCAATCGTTTCTCTGTGTCACAGCAGCAGCTGAAACCAACAGTGAAAGAGGACTGGTATTATGTCAAACACTAAGCAAGTAAAAAGACAAACAACAAATAGAGCCTCTATTCTCCTACCGACAAAAAGGCTCTAAAAATGACGATGTGTTAAGTCATCAGAGCAGACCACATTTACTCATAGCTTTCTTGACTTTCCTTTTTCACATTAGGATTGTGACAGAGGGAAACTTTCACAGACCCTACCTTTAAAACAGTGCTCCACTGAGCACCGCAATGTTAGGTGCTAGAGACCTGGATAAAGGATAAAAAGATGTAACTGGAGGCAGATGCTGGCAGATGATCCTGTTGATTTAAACTAGGATACACAGGCACCTAGAGTATCTCTTCAGAACAAAAAACATTCTCTAAGCTTAGGGAAGAATGCAAAGGCTGCTGGGTTATGATGCAGCCAGCTGTTAAAACTCATCTTAATTTTATCTATGTGACTATCTCTTTGCACTTGGTCAAATCTCACTGAAATGTGGTAGGCTTTACCGTATGCCTACACGCCTTGCTGAATCAGCACTGTAGCCTGTTATCTGAATTTTTGCCCTATTAAACATGAACTAAAAAGATACGCTTCAGAAACTTTAATGTCGTTACATTTTATTTTCATTCAACATTAAACTGAAGAGTCTGTTTGCTCCAGCTAGAGGCTTGGGTGGAACACAAGGTTTTCCAGCAAACTGAATGTCAGGCAACACCCTGGTTATGGCAGCTCTTCCTATCACAAAACAGGATCTAGGATATAGACTCTTAGGTAAGATCTATGAACCTGTAATTGCTGAATAAGAATATGCTTTACAGCTGAAAACTTAATTGTGCCCTCTTTGAGTAAGTGCACTCACTACATTAGCAGCCCTTAAGCAGATTGTGACCTTCCCAGCTGCAGAATTTCTGTCACAGAGATGGCTTATGGCAAAGTTCAGAATTAATGTGGGGTTTGTATCATGGATTATGTTGTCCATTATGCTAATATTAGGACATGTTCTTTCATTCCTTTGACCAAAATATTTAATGTGTGCCTTTTAAAAATATTGATTATTTAGATCTTCAGTAAAAAAAACTTCTAAAATGACTTGTGGTTCTATGCATGCCTTTTAAGAATGATTTTAAATACTGCACTGTCTGTCTGTGTCTCATGTACTGTACAGAACTCTGCTCACCTTTGTCCCCATCATGGCTTCACCCCAGCCAGCAACCAAGACACACACAGCCACTTGCTCACTCCCCCACCAGCAGTATCAGAGAGATTTGGAAGGGTAAAAGCCAGAAACTTGTGGGTTGAGATAAAGCCAGTTAATTAGGGAAAGCAAAAGACACACACACAAGCAAAGCAAAATAAAGAATTGATTCATCACTTCATGTGGGCAGGCAGGTGTTCAGCCATCTCTAGGAAAGCAGGGCCCCATCATATGTAACAGTGACTTGGGAAGACAAATGGCATCCCTCCAAATGTCCCCTCTGTTCCTTCTTCCCCACAGCATTATATACTGAGCATGATGTCATATTATTTGAATATCCCTTTGGTCAGTTTGAGTCACTTGTCCTGACTGTGACTCCTCCCAACCTTCCATACACCTATCACCAGCGTGGCAGCACAAAAAGCATAAAAGGCCTTGGCCTTGTGTTAGCACTGCTCAGCAATAACAAAAACATCTCTACACTACCAACCCTGTGTTCAGCACAAATCCAAAACACAGCCCCATACCAGCCATTGTGAAGAAAATTAACTCTATCCCAGTTGAAACCAGCACACCCAAACACCAGCAACAGAAAAAGATCTGTAGACATGATATAATTCCTTACAGGGAAGGTAATTTATGTTGGGAATATGTGGAAGGTAATTTCTGAACAAACAGTTAGCAAGCATGAACTACCTAGTTTGACTGTTCATGCTTTTCCTTGTCATAGCATATAGTTCACAGAAACCTGGGACATGGGCACATCTGTCCATTGTTCCCATTCAAAGAACGACAGTGTTAAAGCTGTGTATCACAGACTGTATGCTGGGGACAGCTACAAAAAAAGCATTCCCTTGTTGAGCAGTAGCAGTTTGATTCAGTAAAATTACTGGTGACCAGGGCTAATTTCTATATGCAAGGAGATGCTGAAAAGCCATATCTTGCTTGAAAACTATGAGGACGTTAGTCCAAAATCACCACTAGCAATGGAAAATAGATTCTAGTACACAAAATTAGCCATATTATTTGTTCCACCTGGTCACAAGTTTCAGACTAGCTTCTGTTGGTGTTCAGTCTGGCAAGAGCCCCCAGTAGTAAGGAACCTGCTAGAGAGACCAAAAAAGGCCAATGTGGTCGTACAGTATGTATGAATGACTGCTGTGTGAAAATACTATTCTGTATATTCGTCATCTGCTTCTGAAAAAAAAGGAAAAAAAGAAGTGTCTCTGTGAGACTGAAATGCACAGATGTCTGAATGAAATGGTTGTTTTACACATTCATTGGTTTCCCAACACAGTTTACCATGTCTGTACAAACATTTGGGCTGTCCCACTGCATAGGTGGTTGGGGACTGAAATAATCAGTTGGAAGCAAGGGATGCTCTCTGTACCAGTTCTGCTGTATCAGAATATGGCCTCAGAGAATGAACCTAGCAGTAAAGTATCCTTCCCTTCCTTTCTGTTAATACTATGTAAGGAATTGAATACTGTGGAAGGATTTGTCTCATCTGTAATTCACATTTTGTACAAGTATAGGGGAATCTAATTTTAACTAGGGATCCTTTTCAAGGCTTTATATCAATTCTAGGTAAGTTGCTAGGATCTTGAGTACAGGATTTATAATCTTTGTTGACAGAAAACATGAAATGAGCTTTTAGAAAGTAAGAACATTTAAGTTCTTTTGTTTTCATTTTCATGTCTTAGAGATGATATTTTCAAAGTCTTTTCTACAATGAACAGGATTAAAAACCTGCTTTAAACAAGACATGCTTCAGATTTTGTCACAAAGATATGATTTCAAGAGCTTTAAGAGACACAGACACAGAATACAATGAATCTCATTAAGAAGAAAATTGTGAAAGTTTGGCTTTGTGCATTTTGTCAAGCTTCCAACATCACTGAGACAAACTGATTCTAACCCGTGTTAGAAGGGCAGATGCACACGCAGTGAGCTCTCGCTTCCTTACCGTACCTGCTCAAGACCTGGGCAGGTTTCCAGGTCCTGATGTTTGCTGAGAACAGCTCCCTCCCTGTGATTTTTGGGTGATGCACAACTGTGTCAAACAAGAGAAGGAGGAAAGGGAGTTAGGATCTTACCTGTGGGCATGCAAGCACTACCAAGCAATGTGGGGATAACCAGCCCATACAGAGACACAACCCATGCACGTGCTTTGTCCATCTGCCTCAGCAGGACTCCTTTCTTGCTGAAACAGAATCATTGCCTTCTTGAGAAAGACAG
The DNA here is from genome assembly GCF_001715985.3 of Manacus vitellinus. Taxonomy (NCBI): domain Eukaryota; kingdom Metazoa; phylum Chordata; class Aves; order Passeriformes; family Pipridae; genus Manacus; species Manacus vitellinus. The sequence continues at coordinate 30,279,051 of NW_021940813.1, forward strand.
CAAAGATCCTAAAGACTCCTTTGTGAGCTGCATGTGCCCAGAAGGTATGGATATGGCAAGTCTCTCTCAGCAAAACCTTTAGAATATAACCCTTACAATGAAAATGGTTTACTTTTCAGTTACCTAGAAACCACTGTCTGGACATCACAAAACTCTGTATTAGACTGTAATTAGATATATTTCACAACATGCCCACAAGGGAAATCACTAATTACAGCAGTTTGCTGAAATTAAGATAAGTATAGTCATGGTTGGTAGTGACTATGATATTATTGCAATCTTGTACTTCAGGCTATGATTGTACCAAATCTCAGAAGCCAAGAGGGTTGGATCTGACTGGCATATGAATAAAGAGTGAAGAACTGAACTAGGCATTTGTAATTTCTTAAGAAGTCATGTTCTCATAAATCACGAGTCATATTAATTTGCTCAGGAATAATTATTCTGGGACTTTGATGCCAGGAAACACCCTGGAACATGAGAGGTTCTGTTGTGTCAGAGAGATGAAACCTGTGGCCTCTCCTGATCAGCTGTAGTGATCTAAAAATCCTGTATGTCTATGGGACGGATAATTTTGCAAGACAAGTATATTAGTCATATTAGTATATTAGTCATAGCATGGGAAAATCCTAACTCAGAAACTTGTATTTGCCTTGCATCTTCTCATTAGAAATGTAAAAGTACCTTTTTTGTCTTGCATTTAAATACTTTTGTGAAGCATTACTGGCATCAATGGTGAGGTATTTCTATTGTAGAGCTGAGTGCATCTCAGCAGGGAAAGAAGTCTCTTTACACACACAGACTATAAAAAGTTATGGATTACAGCAGGTAATCCATTAGTTAATGTGAGGTAACAATATTCTGGTAATGTAGTTTTACATTTTGTGAAGATTAATTAAATGGTATTTTAGTTTTTAACAAAAATGTATCAAATGTTATTTTTTATTCCTTCTATCAACTTTTTTTTAAATGGATACACAGAAAGGGGAGCCTGGTTGCGAAAAGACTGCAGAACTTTGCTAATCTGTATGAAATACACAGGGATCTAGGAGGACTGTTAGACTTCCAGAGAGTGAGCTAGAAGAGGTGAGGGTGTATTAGAGTCTGCATTTGCAAACTGTCTCAAACTGTCCTAGCTGGACACACTGTGGAAAGAGCTGGTGCACAGAAGATTCAATGAAAGAGCAGGATCCAGCCAGCCAGTGCCCAAGAAACCCAGATAAATGGTTCATAACACAAATCCACTTTGTAACTGAGATGTAAAACTGTACTTGGTGGTGGTGTGGGTAGCACTTGCTGAGCTGTTAACTTGAATTGCAGCTCCAAAAGCTCAGCAGCCTTCACATCTGCCCAGGCACACACTTTCACAGTATAGCTGACACCAAAAAGGGTGTCGGTCACCTCTCTTCCTTAGCAACCATTTCTGAGCAATTAGTCTCACTTCCTCCTTTCTGCTGTCTGCAGGGCCCTGAGCTGGGCAAGCCTTTCAGCCTGCTCAACTAAATGCAAAAGTAGCATTTCTCTGCTAGTTTTCCCTGGGTTCTCCTCTCTTCTTCTGCTCCTACAGCAGGAATGCCATCCTTTGTTTAACATAAAATGGCTCTAAAGTTTTGTTAGTGGGTATGTATTGGGTGTAGTTGGCCAGGTGCTGGCAGTGGTGGGCTGCAGGGGTGGTCTCTTTGAGGAAACGGGGCTGCCCCATGCTGGACACAGCCACTTCCAGACAGCTCAAACAGACCCATTGTGGGGCATGGTTGAGCCCCCAGCACCTCTGGGAAAACATATTATGGAAGGGCAAACCCACTACATAGGAGTGAGAGAGAGAGGAGTGAGGGGGGAAAATGTGAGGAATAGCAGTGGGAACAGCAAGGTCGGAGAAGAAGGAGGGGATGGAGGTGCTGCAGGTGCTGGAGCAAGGATTTCCCATGGAAGGGACTACAGTGGAGCGGATATCCACACTGCAGCCCTTAGAGGACCCCAAAATGGAGCAGACAGATATTTTCTGAAGGAACTGCAGCCCGTGAAGAGCTCATATCAGAGTAGTTCTTGAGGACTGTAGCCCGTGGAAGAACCCACACTAGAGCCAAGTGCGGAGAAGGAGGAGCAAAGAGGAACTATTAAGGACTGACTGCAGCCCTCATTCTCCAATTCTCTGCACTGCTTGGGGCGTGGTGGTGCACAGGTAGAGGAGTTGCAAATGGAGGGGTGAAAGTGGTAGGGTGGTGGAAAGGTTATGTTTTCATTTAGTATTTGTTTCTCACCATTCAACTCTATTTTTAATTGGCAAAAAAAAAAAAGTTAATTTCACAAGTCAATTTTGTGTGACAGTAAATGGCAAATGATCTCCCTGTCTCTATTTTGACCGATAAGCTTTTCCAGTCGTTCTCTCTCTGCCCTGTTGAGGAGAGACGGTGAGTGAATATCTGGGAAGGCAGCTGACAGCTGGCCAGTGTCAACCCCTCACTTGGTAACAAAGCATCAGAGACAATTTTGAAGTCTTTCCTCTCAACTGCAAGAATCAAATCTGTAAAATCTTGGGGAAAATGTTTTTGAATGGTTGGACAGTCTAACAAAAAATTTTGCGTTTTTTACCTCTGGGGAAAAAAACGAACCGAACGAAATCAAGCAACAATCTCACAAACCCCAACCCACATAGGAAGCCCGACTATTTGCAAAGGGATGCACAAAGCTGCAGGACGCTGGCGGTTTTCATGCTGCCACTGCTGCTCTTGAACACTTGCAGGAAGCCGGGAAAGCCGGGTTTTCCGGGGCAGCCCTCTCAGCAGGGCGAGCACGGCGGTGTCAGGCGTGCCGAGGGGCGCAGGCCCTGCACCCGCAGAACGCGCCGTGACGAAGGGTCAGTCCGGTTGAATTTAAAACGCCGCAACGGACGTTTTGGCTCCGACTTCCACAGATGAACCTGCGCACGGCTCCGGGCGGGACACGGGTTCCACCCTGGTAGGGCGGAGGGTTCACGAGTAGTCCTCGGACTCGGACTTGCTCCAGCGGGACTGGAGCGGGAGAACCCTCGACGGGGCGAGGGAGCGATGGCAGTCACTGGAAAAACACGTCTTCCCGCTTCCCCCCGGTCCCCTCATGCCCGGGGGTGTACTGCCTCCGGCGGCGCCTCTCCCGCTGTCAGGCACCGCTGTCCAGGCGTCTCCCCAGGCCTGCGGTGATGGCTGGAGTGGGACGGGGCGGGGACAGGGAAGGGGAAGGCGGGGGGAAATGTCGCGGTCGCTACGGGAGACGGGGGAAAACCGGAAGCCGGCGGGGCGGGGCGGCGCGGCGCTGGCGGGCGCTCCCATCTCCTGGACGCTCCCCGTCCAGCTGCTCCCTTCAGGGCGGCGGCTAGCGGCCAGCGCAAGGGGTGTATTCTTCTCCCGCGCAGGGAAGCCGGCCAGGAGAGCCAGCAGCAGCATAGCGGAGCCGGCAGCGACCGGCGGCGGCGAGGAGAAGGCGCTCAGTACAGTGGGACTAGCGAGCCAAGGTACCGGACGGTGCGCCGGCCCGCAGGCAGGACAGGGGCTTGGGGTCGTGGCTAGGTCTCGGCGCCTCCGCTGCCACCTGGGGTTTGCGAGGGCTGTGGGCGGGCACTGGGCCCCGCTCACCCAGCAGTGGGCAGCGGGAGTCTCTCTCGGTCGTGTACAGCTCGGCTCCGCGAGTTCAGCGGATTATGTGAAACACAACAAAGTATTGGACTGAAGGATTTACCAGGCAGTCTAGACTGTGCAAGCGGCGTGGATCCCGCGGCGTGCCGCCGGTGCGATCGGGTCCGTTTTGCCGTGTGTCCTGGTGTGGCTGCCGCTGCCTCCCGGTGGGACAGCGCCCCGTGGGCGGAAAGCTCGGCTGTGACAGTCCCCACGGGTAGCGAGAGGGTGTCTGCCTGCCGTCGGGATTTCTGATACAGTGTGGGTCCCCTGGGTGTGTGCGTCACACGAGCAAACTGGGATTATTGGCAGCTGGCAGGGGAGCTGCTTATTCCTGGGCGAGCTGGAGTCTCCACACCTGGCATTTCAGTGGAGGCATAAAACTCGTGCGTTGTGTCCTGACTGTCAGTATTGATTCTTCCTGTTTGTCTGTTTGCACTCCTTTGGTGGTGTGTTTTTTTTTTTTTATTTTAAAGCTAGAGGAAGTAGAACTAGCTTATCAGTCCCTAAAATGATGGATGAAGACAAATCCTTCCCAGTGCTGCTTCCTGAGCTGCTGAAGGCAATCGTAAAGTCTCAAGCAGGAAAGTGTTTAGATGCTGGATTGAATGTGTTTCTTCCTAGCCTCATTTCAACTTTCTCTTCCTAAATATATCATGACATCATAGCCCTGCTAGGCCTCTCCTCCTCTCCTCTCCAGCTGCTTTCGGGTGGAGGAAGGAGAAACTGGAGCAGGCCATAAACTTAATTGATGTGGTTTTAACAAACAAAATCCCCAAAGCTTTAGGTCATATTTTACAGGTATGAAAAAGAAAATGTGTGAACTTATTTGAATGTTTAGCTTGCTTGTTTTTTAAACTTGGCCAGGTGCTCTAGGGTGTCTCTTAAGTCTTCCAAGTAGGTTAAGACAAGCTCAGATGGAGATGAGCTAGAGAGCATGTGTGTGGCCTGAAGGAATCAGTTCCTTGAGGATAAAGATGAGTGATCTGTGTTGGTCTTGTTGGTTTGACTGGATATGGATATTTACAATGCAGAGAGAGAAAGGGAGGATGGCAGCCTGTCATATAGAGCCTATTCTCAGAGGGAGAGGGCTGTACTGAAACCATAATTTAGAGTGGCAGAACAAATTTTAGTCTGTCTAAAAGTAAATTACTGAATCAGCACTTGGAATAATATTTTTTAGTTTTAGAGCAAACTCATCAGCTAAAGCTCAACAGGTATGAGACTATTTACCCAGTCTACTTTTATGGCACTAACTTTGAAAACTAAAAGGAGGAAAGTCAGGATATAGAAAGACTTGATTCAGAGAATAGCCAGCCTTGTTGCTAAGGAGGTGACTGTTTTTAATGTGCTGGAAGTAGGCTCAAGCTAATAGACGAGGCTATTACAGCATCAACAATCTCTCTGGAGAAGAAAAAAGTGTGTCATGTTTTGTGTGTAAAACTTCTTCCTTTTCTATAAAAGTCTCTTAGAAACCAGAAGAATCAGTGAGTTTGGGCTGTGCTAATGAACTGTGTAAACCATCAAATTAGGCACTTAATTTTGTACTGTACAGCCTAAGAATGGCTATGTAATGTTTAAGACCATTTCTCTTGCTCTTTGCAGCCTTATCTTTCGCTGGGCTTTTTTAGTATATGCTTAATACATTAAACTAGGAAAGCATTAGAGTCACCTCATCTTAGGTAAAGGAATACTGAGCATTTGGTACACTAAACTTGTTGATTCCAGTTTGTACTGAGACTAAGTGAGCCTTAATGCAGTAGCTTTAAGTGTTGTCTCTGATACCTTATCCTATTGTCTGTTGTTTTCTCATTTCTGATGCAACACATATACTTACTTATTTTACAATGTGTGTTTGTACACAAAGTTAAATTGAAGTCAGTTGGAAAACTTGTGGCATGAAGACTCCTTTCTGTTCATCGAGTCCATTGAATTGTATTCTGAAGCCCGAAAACCTCAACTCTGAAAACGGATGTGCTAAGTGGTCTTTTGATGTTAATTTCCACCATTTGGGTTGGGGATGTGTTTCTGATTTTAGGCTTTCTTACTCAATGATGCAATTCTGGTTATATAGTGCAGTTTTGCAAGCAGGTTTGGTAATTGTCTGTAGTTCTTGTAAACTATCCTCTGTATCTTCTTACAGGTGGGTACCTCTTGCTGCTCAGACACTCCAGCTGTCTTCCTGTAAACTAATGCCATTCTGACATTCTCACTGTAGGCAGAAAAATGTAGACACACTTGTGTGCATGTTTGTCTGATTAGGGATGTGGAGAGAGGTGACTGCTAGTGACAGCTGTGCTGGAAGAAGCTCTGAAATGGAGGGGTTCCTCCAATGAAACTATTTCTTCTGCTTCTGTTTCTTCTTCTTCCACTTCTCAACACCATCGCTAGTTGAGTCTATTTTAATTATGTTCTGATGGCAAAATATAATTACTATTGACACTGTCTGCTAGTGTAGACCTAGGCAAAGAGTAATATGATGATATCCTAGGGCCCATATAACTCTTGTGTAATAGCCCCAAAAATGGACCGTGTGGTGGAAAACTCTAAATAGAAAACATTATAAAATTCTGATAGTTGCACTGAAATTAAGGAAAATATATGAATTTGAGGGACCTTTTCAGATTTCTGCATGAATTTATTAAGTGAGGACAGAAGTTTTAAGGTATGCAAAAATTAATCAAATTTAGATTGCATTGTAAATCTGCTGTAATGCTTGCTAACCCTTAGGTTTGGAGAACTGTGTGAAGATTACTTATGGTGCAGTAGAAGAACCAAAGGATCAGTTTATCTTGAAAACAGAAGGGAAAAGGATGAATATTCAGTTTCTTGGTGCTCTAGGATTCTTAGTCCATGAGAATAAGTAGAGCATGGTTTATTCCAGTTTGTTATTACTGCATCAAATCCTGAGGACTTGTTAGGTCTTGTTGATGTCTTTGGGCCATCATGAGAGTCCCCTTCTGACCAAATGTGGGAGAGGAACTTGGTGATGCTCAGCTCGTCTCAGCCTTCTTCAACTAGGTTTTTTCACCTGGAAGATAACACTATGTTTCTGCTCCTGGTCTCCCTTTTCCTTTCCTACCTTACTGCCTTCTGTATGACTAACATTGTTTACATGTGTGACCAGAGCAATAACTTCAGCAGTAACTGAATATGGGTATGTATAGACAGGAACTCGGATTTTGTGTCTTGTGATGGCAGATACACTCATGTGCTGTGACCTTCTCCGCACAAGAAGAAACACGAACAGCTGCATCATCTTTTTTGCAGTTGTCTCATGTTTGAAGAAGTAGGATTAGAATAATTATTACCATAATGGCATTTAGAGCTTAGAGGGACTTTCCTTCCCAGATGATTTTTCCTTTTAGAAGGAACAAGTGAAGTTTTGTTTTATGTCATCTGAGTTGTAACTTAACTGCTTTAGTTGATAGGAAACATGCAGCGATCATTATTATGTTGTGCTGTGATGACCATATTCAAATGGTTTAAAAAACTCAGAGGTTTAACCTTCTACATAAATCACAGATAGTTTTTTCTTAGTTGCCATACATTTGAGGATCCTTCAAGAGTGGTCTGAGCTGATTTGGACATGTTGAACTGTCTAGATAGTGTTTAGGTAGTCACTTTGTATTTTATTTTGGAATATGAGTAAAATAACTTTTTTTTCTCTAACTAAGTGGTGAAATATTCTGTCCTTAAATCCAGTTCCTGGTGCACCAGAAGAACTACCACAGTATTTCTCAAAACGTAGTTGATCAACTGAGAAACAGTCAGCAGGTTCATATTAACAATATTTCCAGTTAAGTCAGGTATAGGCATGTAATAGCTTCCTTTCTTCTTCCTCTTGTCCTGTCTGTAGTATTTGGCAATGGTTTGCTGCTCAGAAAAGTATGACCATTTTATGCTATTATGGGTAGTCTGGAAGAGCAGGAAGATTACCAAGAATAGAATGAAATGTGGATTCAGACTGTTATATTGGCCAAATTTAAAGTCAAGGTGTGCAGGAGATGCTCCAAGATGAGAAACTGTATGCTAGTGACTGGAACCTGCACTACTCTTTCCACCTTGTCTTGTTATGCACAAATCTTAAAATCTGCTGGAGGGTAACTTCAACAAGCAGTCTCCAGAGGATGTTGCAACTCACTACTTCAGGGCACCAAACCCATACTTCTGCAAGTATGAATTTGCAGAAGTGTCTAGGCCTGGGAATGCACTTTTCTTTCTTATTTCCTTTCTGTTAATTCCCCTGCTGACAAAAATAACACTTAAAGCTTCTTAAGTTTGTGTGCCTGCCCTATAGCTGCAGCTTTTAATGTTACTGGGTCAGCAGCCAACTCTTGTATGTTATCATCTGTATGTAAGTTCATAACTGAACTGCCATCTGTTGTGACTTAGAGAGATAGGGAACAATTTTTTGAGAATTATATTTTAAAGGGAAGACCTTAGTGTAAGTGGTTTAGAAATACTTTACAAACTATTGTTTGCTCATCAGCCTAGACACAGGTAACTAGGGAAGAACTGTAAACTGTTAAGAACAGCAGTACCTTCTCATATTTGTGGAGGTGTATCATTCTTGGCTGAAACTCCTTTCCCGATGGACCCTGTGAAAAAGCCTTGTTAAAACAGGAACTCATACCAGAAAGAGTTCAAGATGTTGGGATCCTTGGTGATTCCAGGCACAGTTACCACTAAAAACTCTGAAGGTCTAGTACTCCCAAGTCTTCTTCCCAATGGCAGCTGCCTAGTTTTGATGCCAGTAAACTGGATGATGGTTGCTGAAGAGATATATGTCATGTGCAGCTTTCACGTCTAGTCTCTGACCTTCTTGCAAGGCAAGTGTTTGCAGGAAGGAAAGCTGCCTAATACGCCTTGCACTTGTTGCAACAGGGTGTCCTAGATTTCAAAGCAACCATGGCAAACTCTTGTTTGCTCTCACTTCTCTCCTTTCTTTATTCTTAAAATCCTTGCTCCTTACAATTTTTCCTCTAGTCCTTTGTAACAGACTTCTCACCATTGTTATTGCTGATAACCAAAAATGAGACTTCTGTACCTGTTTTGAGAGGGAAGAATATTTGTGTAAGTGGGGCTTTTTCATCATCATATGTGGTTATTCTGTGGAGTAATTTCGGAACCTGTGCATAATCACTTCTGTTAGAACGTTTCAACTCCTGAGCTGTGTGCATGTCTATTAATGTATGATTCTTACCTACTCCAAAAACTCTTTAAATTCATCTGAAAGCATTAAAAGATGCCTCTGTGAATCCTGTCATCCTTTGAACTTATACCAGCCTGGGGGAAAAAAAAGGCATTTAAAAATCTGTTAAGGGCTGGAGAGTAAAGCATCTGTCTGGGTGAGATGGGTGAATTTGGACAGAGTTTTTTGAAACTTTATCCAAGTACAAAGGACAAATAGATGAGTTATCAAATAGTTGATTTTTGCTGACCTGCCAACTGCTTAAGATTTTATAGCCAATGATGCACCAGATGAATGGGTAGAGAAATGAACATAGCCCTGGTTATGGTTACATGAGACTGCAGATGTTACCTTTTTATGGTGGTGTTTTTTGTTTGTTTGTTTGTTTGTTTGTGGGTTTTGTTTGGTTTGTTGTTGTTTTTTGTTGTTTTTTGTTTGTTTGTTTGTTTTTTGTGGGTTTTTTTTGCTATGTTGCTAAGATAAAGCTTAAGAAGCATATAGGGCTGACCATCAGGATAAAGAAGGTGGTTGCAGTGATTTAATATTAACCTGTCGATGATACCTGAAGACTTTAGAGATGGTGAGCATGAACTAAGAAGGTCAGTGGCATCCTGACTTGTATCAAAAATGGTTTGGCCAGCTGGACTAGGCCATGAGCTGTACTTGGCACTGGTGAGGCCGCATCTTGAATCCTGTGTCCAGTTCTGGGCCCCTCACTTCAAGAAAGACACTGAGGTGCTGGAGCGTGTCCAGAGAAGGACAACAGAGCTGGTAAATGGTCTGGAGCACAAGTCTGATGAGGATCAGCCAAAGGAGCTGATGTTGTTCAGGCTGGAGAAAAGGAGGCTCAGGGGGGACCTTATCGCTCTCTACAACTACCTGAAAGGAGGTTGTAGCCAGGTGGGAGTCAGTCTCTTCTTCCAAGTAGCAAGTGATAGGACAAGAGGAAAAGGTCTCAAGTTGCTCCAGGGGTGGTTTAGATTGAACACTGGGAAAAATTTCTTCATAGAAAGAATTGTCAAGCTCTGGAACAGACATCCTGGGGAAGTGGTAGAGTCGCCATCCCTGGAGGTATGTGTAGATGTGGATTTGTTTAGTGATGGACTCAGCAGTGGTAGGCTAATGGTTGGGTTTGATGGACTCAGAGGTCTTTTCCAATCTAAACAATTTTAGAATTCTATGAACATGTTAACAACTCTTGGATGCATCCTCAGAATCATAGTTCTGCCTTCATGCCTCTTTCTCTGGCATATTTCTTTTACCCAGGAGAAGTAATATATTCATATCTGCTACAGTCTACTGGGTTACCCCCTCATCTCAGGGGCAAGAACCCAGTGAGGGGGGAGAGTGTTAAATCTATTTCATCAGGTTTCACCTATCATTCAAGTTATGTCAGGGCAGAACTCTTAATTCATGTCAGGGTAATAAAATGAAGCTCCTGAATCTGATGATAAACTGAATTTTTATCTTTAACTTTCTTTCTCAAAAACTCTCATTTGAAACTGTCTGTAAGCTGTGAGTTTGTTGACTGACCAGTGTTTTTCGCCTAGACCTAAATAAAAATGCAAAGTGAAGGTGAAGTTTCACACATATCTGCAAAAACCAGTGGAAGGTAAACATATGTAAGTATTCTTCCCAAGAGTGCCAAGGCAGTGGAAGGATTAAAAAAAGGTTTATTTCAGATGCAAGGACCACTTTTTTTTTGTGATGCTGCATGCATCGGGCCCCAGGGGCAAAAGGCAAGTTCCCACCCCCTCAGGGGCCTTTTTATTCTCTCTCTTTCTCCCCAACGTTCCCAAGGCCTCGGTGTATCTCTGTTAGGGCTATCTCTCTCTTCTCACATACCAGAGAGCAAGGTTGAGAACTTGTCTTGCTATACGGGGTGGGGGAAGAATTGAAACTGCCTTTGAGAAAGAGTTACCATTTAGGCAGAAAGCCTTCCTAGCAAAAACCGAGTCCTATCTTTCTGTTACAAATTCTTCTGGAAATGTATCTATTCCTACACGGCTGTATAGGATGAGCTGGTGCTGCTTCAGAGGCTCTGTGGAGCAGAGCAATTTAGAAGGACATGCTTAGGTTCCAAATTTCAAAAAAAGCTGTAAGTTCTGGAAACACTGAACTTCTCCTTCTGAAGAGAAGGAACTGTTCCTCTGTGCCTTGTTTTGAAGGCAGTAAGCCTGTCTCCAAGGGTAATTTAAAAAAATCTCCAGCATACAGACATACACAGACGTACATAAATGTTCTAGGAGTTGCCTGGGAAGAAGGTATCCAAAACCAATTTTGATACTTGTATTCTCAGGTATGAGAGAATATGAATGTAAATATCTTGTATGTGGATCAAATATGTAACATTACATGAGGCTAAAGACCTTGGAGAGTTTGAATCCTAAGCATACAGTATGACTGAGTCTCCATGTTGTGTCTCCCAATTTTATTTGTAACTCTTCCAACTAACTTTCCTAGATGTGTACTAGTGAGGAGAGAATTCTAGGAAGCTATCTCCATTGTCTCAACTTCCATTTTATTTGGAAGATTGATCAGCTGAAAACCTCCTTTCCTGTCTGGATGTCAGATGTGTTGTGTACAAGGAAGTACATTTTATCAGGTGGTAGACACTTCTAGCTTCCTTTAGCTGCTCTGACCAAAAGCTACGTAGGCTGAGCTGGTTTAGTGAATGTCTGGCACTAGCCCATCCTGGTTTATGCCTTTTGCTGGTCTCTAAGTATTGTCTGAATGTTTGACATGCTGGGGAGGAGGAGTTTCTTTCACAGAAATTGTTGTAATGCATGATAACCGACTATGGTGCAGCAAACTTTAGGGCCGTCAGGCTGATATTCAAATAGCATGTTTATGGTCTTGTGTCAGGCTCGTTCAGGTACTTGTATACTTCCAAGTGCTATTTTAATAAGCTTTCACAAGAGGGCAGAGTAGAATTTGCTCCAGGAATTGTAATTGTCTGGAGACTTAATGTGTAACTAGAAGTGAGCCAGCTCAGATTCCTTCAGTGTTACAATATGGGCTGTATTATTCATGCTTTCCACCTGTATCACACACAATCCTGAGTGCTGTGTGGCTCTTGAGTCACTGCTCCCCAACAGAGTGTCCCAGGGACAGCCACAGCCTCTCTCAAGTGTTCCGCTCTAGCACGGCAGATGCTGCAGTGTGGAGGAGGAGAGGTCTGTAAACATTCCCCCTGCACCACCACTGCCAATTTTTACTTCTTGGACATAGCTAAAACAATCTCGTATTTGTTAGCACAAAAATCTTTTCATTGTTAGCACAGGAAAATGCTGTGCTTTAGATAAGCAAACACTCTGTAGTTTGCAAACATAATAGAGGAGATACTGCTTGACAGCAACAATGTTTCCATGTTTCCTTGCAACATGTTGAGGTGTTGTTAAATATGATCAAGAAAGCTACTCAAAACGGAAATACTGTGTATCCCCAGCTTTATGAATCTGTATGTTGGACAATTTATTTATTACAGTTACTACTCTAAAACCTAGAATCATCGTCCTTCTTGAAACAGTTCAGAGTCCATAGAAAAAGCTAGCTCACCCCCCCTTTAATAAAGAAAGGACAAAATTATTTAATTGCTTTGTTTTGTTTTTTTCCCTGGCGAATCTCAGAAGTATAGTTTCCATTCTTTGTTGTTCCTCAGTACAGTGTATTCCAGTAGTTTAGCTAAAAGAGCTGCTTCTGATCTTTCATCACTCTTTGAAGAGTCTTCTGGAGTTTGTCCTGCACAATTCAGTGGTACTTCAATTAATGCAAGTCAGTTGTCATTTAGCATTGTCATATTCTCTGTATGTGAAGATTTTAACCTTCTTTTTTTTTTTCTTCCTCCCTCAGATTGACCCCAAAGATTACACTTTTTCCGGACTTAAAAATGAAACTGTGGGTCGACTGCCTGGAAAAGTAGCAGGGCAACAATTTGTCATTCAGGACTGTGAGAACTGTAGTATCTACATATTTGACCATTCTGCTACAATCACTATTGATGACTGTGTAAATTGCCAAATCTTTTTAGGACCAATAAAAGGCAGCGTGTTCTTCCGTGACTGCAAAGATTGTAAATGCATAGTTGCCTGCCAACAGTTTCGCACTCGGGACTGCAGAAAGCTGGAGGTATTCTTGTGCTGTGCCACCCAGCCCATTATTGAGTCCTCCACGGGTATGAAATTTGGATGTTTCCAGTACTATTATCCTGAGCTGGCTTTACAATTTAAAGATGCTGGTCTGAGTATCTTCAATAACACATGGAGCAACATCCATGACTTTACCCCTGTGTCAGGAGAAAACAATTGGGGCCTTTTGCCTGAAACCGCTGTAGTCCAAGATTATGTTCCTCTGCCCAGCTCTGAGGAGCTGAAAGCTGTCAGAATTTCTACTGATGCTACGAAGAGCATAGTACCAATAACTCGAGGGCGGAGACAGAAAAGCAGTGATGAATCATGTTTGGCTGTGTTTTTTGCTGGTGACTACACAACTGCAAACGCCAGGAAGTTAATTGATGAGGTAAGCAACCTTTGTCTTCATTCAGCTTTTTGAATTCTTCATTAAACTTTCCTCTGGACAGCCTTTAATGCTCCCTGAAGGGGAAACACACAGGCTCTGTTTGTTTACTGACCATACTGATCAACTGCACTGTTTAAAACCTTAAAGCAAGATAAGAGACTGAATCTCATTTGATCAGTCAGTTGCTTTACAGCTGACATCCTGTGAGTGGCACCTCTATCCTCTAATACTTCCAGTATATTTTTCCATCGTGGTACGGCAAAGCAATGTTCTGAAGAAAATGTGTAGTTGGTTTGATGAACTTGGTCAAATCAGTAAGTGGTTAACAGTGCTTGTGAAAGGGATGTAGCTGATTAACTTGTTAGCTTACTGCCTTACAAAGTCACAGCTGACAAAAGTCTGTCCTAAAAGTTTTTCTGTGCTAAGAGAGACTCTGAAAAAATAACGTGTTAAAATGTATCTCCTGTGACATCTAATGTTGTAATTTTTTTTCTGAAAGAGACCATGAGTGTTTGTCATGGCTAGTCAGCTGTCTTAGATTACTTAAATAGCTGGTGTGGTCTTTTTTTTTTTTTTCCCTTTCTGTGTGAGGCAGCAGCTTCCAAGTTCGGCTGAGTTTGTACTTTCCTGGGGCTAAAATTTGAGTGTGGCTGGCTGCTTTTAGCACCCTGAAGTGTCAGGGTAGCCATGTAGCCAAGTAACCATGGGCTACAGCATCTGAGAGAGGTATCTGCAAAAGCTGCTGATCACAGTGTTGTATGATCCACTAAACAACTGGTGGAGCTCTTTCCCTTGGGTTTTTAGCTGCAGGGTGTTTCCTTGCCTCCCCTTTGCCCAGTTGGACTTTTGTGGAACTGAGTTACTAACAACTTCTTGAATGAAGGGAGATAATGATACTTATGGTGGTTTTTTTTTTCTAGAGAAGGAATAGCTACAGTAAAGAGGATAATAGATGTGTTCTCCCGTGTTAGTAGTTCTATAGGTATTAAAGTTAAGAAGATGCTAAAAGACTAGTTAGTGAGATTCTGTGGAAATCTTACTGCTCTGTAGATTAATGGATGCTTTGGAAGTACGAATGTATTTGCTGCTCTTCCACATGCTTTTAGTTTCATACTAGATTTAGAGTAAAAAGGTATGTGGAGTGTGTGATGTGTGCATGTGTTTTCAGAAATTTGTAACTATTTTTCCAAGATGGAAAGCTTCAACAATGGATAGATGAGAGGTTGAGCTAATGCTTGACTGAACTATTGCAGACTAATGAGAACTAACTGCTTGATTCCAGATGCTGAATGCTTTTAACTCCCATTAGTTTCAGCTTCTGAGGGATTGTGGGGAAAAACACACAAACCTGAGCCATAATATAAAACAAAACCATTCACATTTATTCCTTTAGGTGCACTAGGGTAGAGGAGAAAATCTGGATGAATGGAATGAAAATAAACAGAAATGTAGAAAAAGAAAATGGTCTTTGAAAAGAACAGAAAGGGTCCCTTTGCTCTGTGGTTTAATGTGTATGGGAAAACTGAGTATATTCCAGTGTAATCTGGATAATCAAGCTGAACTCTCTGCCTTAGAAGCATTTTTAACATGAATTCTTTCTCTGGTAACAGATGACTGGTAAAGGCTTTCAACTGGTACAAACTAAAGAGGTCTTAATGAAGGCAGAGGATGCGCACAGAGTTTTCCAGCAGCATGCATCAGAATTCATTCCACTGCTTGAAAAAGGTGAGTTTGTGTTGTTTTCTTTCTCCTCTTGATATAGGAATCTGTCACCAGAGAGTTCTGGAGATGAAAGAGAAGTGAAGGAGAAATTTGTGTTTCAAAGGCATACTGTAAAACCTGTTGAGATGAGTTCTGGAAGCCTCAGTGAGGCCCTAAACCAGCAAAAACTCCTGAAGGCATCAGAACCGTGTATTTTGTGGCTCTGCTCCCCCTCTAGTGGTCCCACCACATAGCTCTGGAGCACTGGCAATGCAGGTCTGCCTGGAGTGGTCAAAAGAAACTCATACTCTTAGACTGTTTTTAACTTATCATTCCTGCTCAGCTACAGAGATGTTCAGAGTTTCTGTATAAATATTTAAGTGAACCAGTATAGATGTGCATAGAGCAGACAAGCATTAAATTCCTGTTTATAACTGGTGTACTGTCAGAGTATTTCAAAAGCCTTTCTATTGATTTAACTGCAATTGGGTTTTGTCTCTTCTTGCAGAAGTACTGACATCTTGTTATCTGTTATATGTTAAAGATCAATATTCACTCCCAAACTTGGCAGCAGCTTGCAGGTTTTTTCATGGTGAGACAAGGAGTCTGTGATATTCATTGCAAGAATAGGACAAAAGATGAAAGTCTAGTTTATGGTCTATTTTGCAGCCATGTGGGAAGAAATACCATGTTCAGAATGAAACCAGAGAAAGGGGATGTGCAAATAGTGGGTGAGAAGAAGTCTAAAAATCAGGCAATTTGCTATCTTGGGACCGAGGCAATAATGCCTGAATGACTCAGTCCTACTCCAGATGTCTGTGAAATGGCTCACTATTTGAGCAGTATAGTCTGACTCACTTCCACGATGCCCAGCTCTCCTTAGTGTTTTTGCGCTATTGCTGTCTTTCAAAAAGTAAAACTGGAATCCTGCCAAAATCTCTGCAAAAAATGAGCATGGAATAGCTGATACTTTTTTCTCAGATAACACTGTGCTTTTTTTTTAACATGTTTTAAGTGTTTTCAATTCTTTATCCAGCATTATGGGGCTGCTTGAGCAAAAATTATAAAATGCTTCTTGTGAGCTTCACAATTCCCTATGGATTGAGAAATCTGCTGTTTCGATGCCAGGCTTAAAAGTAGTATTGATTTTAGATGAAACTATTTTCTAGGTCCAGTGGTTGCTTTGGAGTTCAATGGAGATGGTGCTGTGGAAGGATGTCAAAGCACTATAAATGAAGTTTTTAGTGGGACCAAGGTAAGCTGACGTATTGCTTTATCGACAGAAAATATTACAGAATGTCTGAGCTACTTCATGGTCAAGATGTAGTGTTGACATACTAAAAAATCTTTTTAGGTTCATGAGTAGTAAAATCTGAATGCCCTTTGGTCGTTGTTGTTGTTTTGGTTTTTTGTTATTTGTTAGTGGCAAGAAAATCTTGTCAATCCTAGGAAAGCAAGTTTTAACTCCCCATATCCATTGAAGAATAGACAATTTCCACTTAAAGTGACAAACCCTTTGCTTTCAGGCAGCTGTTCAGAGAACACTAGAATGTCTTTTAGACAAAGTGTCCATACAGCTCCTTGCTGTCTTTTGGTTCCTTTCAAAGACTTACTTGGAACTAGACTGCCCAGTTTCTGAAAAACAGTCTTCTTGTAGTAAGTCATCTCATTTAAATTTTTGACTGAGGCTATTGCTTGCATGATAAACAGCTACAATGCTATCTTTTACACTGAACTGTTTGGGTATTGCCTAAGACAATTATAGTTGATCTGCTGAAAGCTTTCAAAGGTGACTCTCCTGGAGCTTGGACTTCACATGCATTGATAAATTTTGAAAAATGCAAATGTAATTGGAGTTATTTTTAAAAAATAGTCATCTGCTGAAGAAGCAACTAAGTTTTTTTGAGAGGAATATAGCACAAGGAAGTCTTTCTTACGAACTCTGCCTTTCTGTTAAAGGAAAGTGGTAGTCTAAGGATTTCGTGTATTTATTTTAACCCCCTTCTCCTGGACAGAATTGACTTTACCAATCAAAATACATCTAAATGGACACTAGCTGAAGCTGTGACCCCTGAATAATCAAGCCTCAGACTTCTAATCAGTAGAAGGCAAGGGTTAATGCAGCTAGCATGTCTGCTAGGAAGAGGTGATGGTAACAAACCTCAGGGCTGAGAGAATTCTAGGACTGTTCTGTCATACAGTGGAAACCAACAGAGTTGTGCCCCTCATGAAATGCAAAACTAAAAATTAGCATTACTGATTCCAAATGAGCAACGACTGCTTTTAGTGATGCATAACTATTTTCTTGTTTAACAAAACAGGTTTTTGTATCGGAAAGCAAGGCATCAGCGTCTCAAGATGTAGACAATTTCTACAACTTTGCTGACATGCAGATGGGAATGTGAAGTTTAGCATGAAGGTGTCCATGTATGGTTTGTCTTGGCACTTGGATGTCACTTGGCTTGAATATTGAAGTAGTTTTGTCATTTGGTTTTGTATTTCTCGTATATCCTTTTTATAAAGCTACTGGTGGGTTTAATACCATATTACCTGAGCTGGAGTAAATGGCATAGCCCTCCATGTGCATTGTGTTTGAAACTTATGTTTCAACTCCAAAAACAATTGAGCTTTTCTACTAACTTTTTTACAGTGATTTCTAAACATCTATCGACACTTGAATGTTTCTTGACAACATCTAATGGTTACAAGTATTTAAAAGTGCAATGCTGATCAAAGTTTGATACAGTAGTAATTGTTACCTTGAACTCAGACACATTGTTTAGAAAGTGCATTTATGTGAAACTTGATGCTCAAAACTTATCCACATGCAAATTTGTCTTCACTGGGGGTCCAGGAAGGAAGCTGTAGTCATTGACTTTTTCTGAAAGCTTAATCTGAAATGAATTGTCCTTATAACACACTTTCAAAAATGGTTTTTGACTTTGGCTTACTCTGCTTCAGCATATTTTTTGAATAAAGTTGTTTGCAGCAGCATTTATGCCGAGCCTTGTCAAAAGCATTCTGGTAAGTGAGCACTTGCCTGGCTTTTCTGCTTTGAGGTGAATTCTGAGCATGAGTGCTCTGCTGAAGCTATTCTAAGGTCCACTCAGGTTTTCTGGTGATACAGCTGCCTCTGGCATTCCCAAGTCACATATGAGATATACATGAGGTTCCCTTGGACTCAGAGCAATAAGTCTCTGGCACCATTGTTGCTTGATAGAAGGGACACCCAGTAATCAGTAGTCAGAGAAGAGCTCTGATGGCATTTAAAAACCCCTTTTCTTTGCTATACCCCAGGAGAAGGCTTTTATATTCAGCAGTACTAAAAATTGGCTGTAAAGTGCTACACACTGCTGTAGGGTTTATTTTGTGTTAATTCTTAAAACAGACCGAAGAAGTGCTACTAGCATTTTTTTGAGATGCATTTGAATAAGAATGCTTATTGCTAAACAGTGCATATGAGAATGCAAATCTATATGGATATTAAATACGTGATTGATTTATTTTTGCATATTACATCCTTATGGATTTTTCTACATGAACTTAAAGCTTATGTCCTGGTTTACAAGCCCTCTGTAATACTTGAACAGAGTGTGCATGCAGACACACAAAACCAAATTTCATAATCAAAACAGTGGCTTGCCAGTTTGCATAGCTTTTACAATTCAGTGAATGGATTTGGACTGTGTTGAGGTGCTAAACCATTTCCTCATTACGGTCATCTGTCAAAAGGGAAGATCTTGCACATCTTAACTGAAAATGATTCTTGACTCAACATTTTCACAGCTCTCGAGCTCCACAGTGGGTGGCTAAAAACACGTCTAATTTTTTGGAATTGGCACATGAAAGAATCTGTTCTTCTGGAATTCATAATACTGTAATGCCAAAGAGAGGTTCTGAACTATCATTTTGTTGCTACTAGGCAAATGCTTGCTATTAAACTAGAAAATATGTCCTTAGGACTTCTTGTTACAGTTATGCATTGATTAAATAAGGAAGAATATCTCCTGAATAAACTAAACTAAACCAAGGTAAGAAAAATGCTACTTCTCTGAAATGTTTTTATTTGACAAAATGAAATAAAATCAAGCCACTACCAGAATCCAGCTGGTAGTAGAAATTGCCACTTATTTACACTTAGCCAGCCAGGATTAATTTATTTTTATTATATGTCTGAGGAGAGGCTGCGAAAAGAGCTAGAAATTTTAGATTGATCTCTAAAGTACTAGCACAACTCATCAGTCAACATTTGCAAGAATTAATCTAGACACATACAGTAAATGTATTATTTTGGTATGGACAGTGCATTAAAATTTTGCACTAAAGAGCTGTCATTGTATAATTTATCTAAGCAGTGCAGATATTGGACTGTTCTAGTTTCTAAACTTTTACATATAATATTTCCAAAGTTATACCTTGACACGTGATTATGTTTATAGTTTACTTTTTATATCATCATTGCTCTGGAAACAAAGTGCTAAATGGATTTTTGTGACTATTTTTACTGAAGGACAGGATGATTAATTGAAAATTAATCTAGGCTTGCAACAGTGGAAAAACTTGTCTATATGCTAGGAAAGAGCACAGTGTTGCTTTTTTTTTAATATTGATAGTCTGCTTACAAACATAAAGAATTGTTAATAAAAAAAACCTAAATAATGAAGGAGTTTCTCAATCCAATTATTTGTCTTTTGACTTCCATTTTTTGCTAACAGGTGTCAAGAACTTTTATCCTAAGAGTCAGGTATTATATGCATTACAGAATGGTACGTGTTTCATGTAGTCTTTGTACATTTCATGTAGTCTTTGTACTTGTCATTTGTATAGCTTTTTATGTAATTTGTATTGCACTGTGAATGTGATTCATAATAAACATGGGAAATATCTAAACTCTGGATTGTGGAAGATTTTTTTAAAATTATAGTGTAAAACATAATGTAATTATATTAAGTATAAAAACTGATTTCCGTATTTCAGCGGGGACTTTAATTAGATACTTACAGCTTATTGAAAATAAACATGAACTCTGTAGTCAGCCATCCTTCAGAAAAGGTGATTTTTTTGACAGCAAGGATTTTTCCTTAGTCACTGAGGACATGATTAACTGCACACTTCAGTTTTCCTAAGAAAATATAGAAGGTATTCATATATCAACCTGTACAGATACAAGTACAGATATTCCTGGATGGAGGCTGTTAAAGGACTTCTCCCTGATCTCTGTGTACATGTGGTGGTTTCTTTTTGTTTTGTTTCTTGGCTTTTTTTAAAGTTGTAAAAGTTTTGTGCATTTTAAATGTTCTTACCTCTTTGGGTACTAGATGCATGCTAGTGATGTGGTTATAGCAACAACAGATTGTGGTGGTTATACTAGTATAGTTGTTCATTTAGAAAGCAATTCCTTTGTATATCCCATGTAACATCTGAAAACAGGTAGACATTTAATAAATTTCCAAACTCAGCTTTAAACTGGTCAGAAATGAGAATCTTCCAAGTAGACATGGTCTAGGGCAACCCTCATGAAGTTAAATGTTTGTAAAGAACATGAAGTACTGACTTTATCAATATAATTTTCTTCTGAATATATTGAGTTAAACTGTGAAGCTTTAAAGAATCAAAGCTTTTGATTTACTTTTAGCTATTATTGTACAACTTTACCATTTAAAAAACCTCCTGTTACCCCAGTTGGATCCAGGTTCCCTAGCAGTCTTTTTTATGTAGTGTCTAAGTCATAGCAAAGCTGCTCTTGAGTATTTTCACCATTTTTACCAATCACATCCTCAATTACTAACATGCAGAAGCTTTGTATCTGTGCCCCAGTCTGTGCTAGAAGATCACCCACTTTTTTTTGGTCATATTCAATATACATACATTTTATGCATGATATTAAAAGTAATCCACATACCAGGCTGCACTTTTGTAACTGGGACAGAGTTTATTTTTTTTTTCAATTCCAAAAAGCAGCCTAAAACTTTTTGCTACAAAATATGTGTATCAGTCATTTTGACTAATAAGGGTAACAAATGAGTTACACTGACTTAAGCATGAGTTAGAATTCTGTGGCTGCATATTTTCTTAAAGGATGTTTTTTAAGTGTTTAGGTTTATTCATACAGAATTCAGCTTTCTGCACAAATTTAAATTAGCATTGATGATAACATCTTCTAGAAGGTGTTGATTTCACAGGCTTTTTTCCTAAAGATTTAATGCAAATCATTGTAAAATTAATCTTTTTAAGACCTAGTAGCAGCCCAATTCCCTCCTGAGTAGTTCCTAAATTCTAGGTCTTTTGCTATCAAGTTCCATGCTGACTTCTTTGCATCTTTGTGCCATTTGATTTTTGATTTAATGAGAAAGCCTTCTGAATCCATAAGGGTGGCATAGGTCTTTGGAGGTCTGCAGGAACAGCTCTTCCAAGGCATGTTTAAATCTGATCCAAAGCATGTAAATTCTAGTCCAACAGTTTTAAAAGCTATGAATAAGTGCTGATTATAAGTATTGTCTCTAGCATGCATAGATTTGAGTGGGATGGTGCAACTGGATGTAGCACTTCATTAAGCTGCATGCTGTAATACTGCATTTTGCTGCTGTATATGTTGGAAGGCAGCTACCTCTGGTGGTCCATCCCTTTCCCTGGTCATTGATTGCAGAGCTCGCAGTACAAGGTACAGTAATTTTCTGAGGATAACAATTTCTGAAACATAATTATTTGCTGTGCTGGCCTGGAAGTTTTTCTTAAAGCTATGGAGTCTGAGCTCTGTCTCTCACCACAGTCACTAAGTAGGGGAGAACTTTGCAAACATTGAACCTGGTAAAAGCATGATGTACAGGAAGATTAACTAAATGGTTGAGAGTCACGGTGTGTGTCCAATTCGATAGAAGAGTGCCTGTTATTGCTTTCATGTCTTCAGAATGCCTGGACACGGTAAGACTGTTGCTGGTAGTGTTTGTGGTCACGGAATCTTCCTGGTGCACATGTAGTCATCACTGCTTCTGAGTAAGAGAGAAGAAAAGGAGGGGGAAGTGAGAGAAGTTGTTAAAAAAGCTCTGAAGTTTTCTGAGTACATAAAGAAAAATGTTCAACTGCTCATTCCTTTTTTTTTTTTTAATGCATCCAGTGATAATCCCCAGCTATGTACAATTTCATGGCCAGGGAGAGTATCTGAGTACTTTTCCAGAATGTATATTAAAAAATGTGACCAGCATCTGTCAGATACAGGTCATCCCCTTTCTGGAGGATTGCTCAAGGCTTTAGAATTGCCAGTGCTGCAAGAGTCTAAGAGATCTTTGAAATACGTGGGGATTTCACTCTTATGCTTTTGCTAAAACAGTTGTTTTAAAGTTTGTCCTTAAAACATAAGGTAAAGTTGATAGATAGGAAATTACAATGAGGTTAAGAGGCTCTTGGACAGTGTTTAAATGTGTGTTTGTCTGATGTTCCCAAACTGCAAAGGCTAAAAGCAACGCGCTGTTAAAAATTCTGTCCAAATGATGAGGCTAAATTTAAGGCTAGGCATCTCTGGAGTAGTAAGATCTCAAAGGACTCTGTCTGGATGATAGTGGTGTGTGTGTCTCTGCTTTTCCAACTCCATTTTATCACAAGTATTGTGGTAATGAAATCCCAGTTCATAGTCATGTGGGAATCCACACTTTCACCTTTTCAGGAAAGAGGAAAGGTGGAGTGACCATGGAGCTGTGATTTCTGGGCACTGAAGGGAGCAGCAGCCCTACTCCTCCTTACTTAGGTGGATGCTGTCTGTTGTATGAGAGATTTCCCCCAAACTGCATGTACGGAATCATAAAGGCAACAAACTTTCCAGGTCTTTTAGGCAAGATACACGGTTTTTTCCTCACTAACACAAGCATAAGATGTATTCTCTGATTCTTTTTTTTTTAGGTACTTCCTTCCATGCATTTAAGGTACAGAGCTATAATACTAATCTGTTCTGAAAGTTACTGGCAGCCCTCTCCATTCTGTGCTACTGTCTTAGAAGGAGAAAGATAAATCAAAGATCTCCCTAAGCACAAAACTTTGAACTTGTCAGATCCTGGGAAGTGAAGCTGGCACATTTTGCTTTTAAGAGTGTAAATGGCTCATGATTGTGGAAGTACATTTTTTTTTGGTCTGAATGTGCCGATCTTTTTATGAAGGGAGACCTTCCCCCCCATTTCTGAAGTACTTCCACAAAAAAAACCAAAAAAACACTTCAGAGGCTTCTTTTTAAAGGGTCCTGGAGATTAAATGGAAGGGTTGTGCTATGACCTGAGGGCATCTTTTGATAGCTGCCCCAACAGGTGCTAAAGGACTGGATTCAGTGTTAAAGACAATCTTCTGAAGCTCTGAGTGCTCTTTTCTTCTATTTCTAATAGTGAGTAAAGTTTTCAGT
The DNA here is from genome assembly GCF_001715985.3 of Manacus vitellinus. Taxonomy (NCBI): domain Eukaryota; kingdom Metazoa; phylum Chordata; class Aves; order Passeriformes; family Pipridae; genus Manacus; species Manacus vitellinus. Next base: position 30,302,497 of record NW_021940813.1, read on the forward strand.
CATTATTTGAGATTCTGTTTTGCATTTTTTTCTGCAGAAGAATGAAAGTTTCTCCGCAGTGATAATTAGTGCTCTCATTTGCAGGTGCGTGTTTGTGCTTTATGGTAACACTTCAATAATTTTGCTCACTGCGAAAGGAAAATAAGGGAGGTAAGCTTTCCTGTCTCTTGCCAGTAGCTGCCAATGCTTGCTATGGTTTCAAGAACGTTGTATTAAAGTTTCCTCAGTGGTATCTGCTCTGCTGATGACATTTTATGCAGCAGCTACACATTTCAAAGATAGGTGGTATGCCAGGGTTTGGTCTCTGTGTATTTTATTAGAGTCAACTAGAATTGCTGGCCATGGACGCTTCTACATGCAGGCTGGGAACGACACAAAGACTTGAAGGTAAGGTGTGTGAATTAACCTCCTAGGCCTTTGCAGTGCTTATTTCCCCCTTCTACTCCTCTCTGATACTACGGTGTATTTGTTGTCCTTTGCTTTTCTGGCATCTGATCATTGATACCAGTAGTAGTGGAAAAAAATACTTTTGTTGTTATTGTTGAAATCCACTGAAATACTTCTAGATATTTCAGTTAGAGATGCTTCTTTTGTGGCTCAGATCCATGTTAAACTCTGCATGACCCTACTTCACAAATGTTAAACGCTTCTTCAATGTAACTTTCTTAATATCCTAACATACCACGGGCAGTTTTTGTACAGCTGAATAAGGACTTGATTCAGCTTGGGTATGGTGTACATGTATATATTATTTTACCCTGATCATACCTCTTCTAGTTTCCAGAGCATTCTACCCTTGGGAAGACTTCCTGTTTGTGCTATAATTTATCAACATGTTAACATCTGGCTTTGTAAATTCCTTATATTCCTTATATTCTCCAGGTGCATAAGAGCATCTGTAGTTCATCCTTTTGGGAGCAAATGTGGAAACTGTGTTGCATATGTCTTTAAAAAGAACAAAAGTGTACAATCTGCTTCCTATTTATTCATGTTGCTTGGTGATCCTATAGAAATGCACAGTAAAAGTAAAGCATTTATTGAAATTTGTAGCCCTACAGACTTCCTGCCATAGGCTTTCCTATGTCACTTATCTTTTGGCTATGAGCCCACCGTGTAAAGCTGTGGATTTACTATAGAATTAGAAGTTTGGGTGTCATCATCTCCTGACATGTGACAGCCAGTGCAGGGAGGTGTGTGTGATCCCAGGCATGGGAAATGAAGATAGCTGCTCAACACCTTCCCTGGGTTGGGCTGTGTCTGCTCCTGATGAGGTCATTCATATATAAAGTAATCTGGCAGGAAGCGTTTCATAGGAATGTTTCCTTCACTGATGGGAATATACATTCTTTATTGTCCTTCAGAATCATGGAGACTTTAAACACCATATGTTTCATGGACACACAAAAAATAGAAATTGTTTTAAAATCTGAATGAAGGTATTGATACTTGAAAATGGTTTTTGCTTAGTTTAAGTCAATTGGACTTTATTCCTTTTATGAGTTGATAACAGATCTTTAGTGCATGAATGTGGTTTTATCACTCTGATTTCCTTTCATTTTGGACTTCAAATCTCTTGTCTAAAAATCAGTTTTGCCTGCCCTGCTGCCTGGTCCATCCAGTTTGATACAGAGGATTCCACAAGGGGCAGTGGTAGGAGGAGCATTCTTGGTATTTTACTTGATATTGTGGTTTTCTGATGCTGCTCAGAGTGCTTTCCTGGCAGGTAAATATTAATGAAGAGAAGGCAAATGAGGTGATTGCTGGGGTGTGAAGGAAGTCATACATGTCAACACTGCTGTTTGGTCGTGGTCTAATTGCATTTGTAGAAAGCTACATTTCATATTACACTAAGGAATATTAACCAGTTATTCAAAAGAAAAAAGACTATTTTTTTCTTTTTGCAGCAGGTAGTAGATGCATGGAAGTCCTTGCCAGCAGTGATTTACAGGCAGAAGCTGCCATGGATTCAGTGAAAGCTGACTTGGAGAAGTGATCTGTTGAGGGTTACTAAGCAGATGCATCACATCCTGTTTGGAAAATCTGATTAAGTAGTTGGAGGTTTGTAGAATACTTGGGGGAAGCATCTTACTGTGAATTCCCACTTGGACCAGGAGGAAGTCAATGCAGGGAGGCCGTGACTTGGTAGAGCAGGTAGGAGGCTAGGCTGAGCTAGATGGAACATATGGCCTGAAGCAATGCCTCCTTTCTTATGATCTGTTTCTCCTCATCTTATGGCTGCTGTCTGGAAACACTACAGAAATGCAGCTCAGGCATGCCAAACTATCCCTGCCATGCTTGCTGCTCATCTCTTCATTCTTTTTCCTTTGTACTCCTTACTATAATCTTGCTGTTTCTTCTCTGTGCCTGGCCTAGAGAGAAGGTCTGTACCCCACATTTGAGTCCCCAGGTTCCATTTTTTCTCTGCTGAGTTTCCATAGTCCTCCCATGCTGGAGTTAGTGTGTGCATGGAGAAATGGGACTGCAGCAGCTGAAGAGGGACCTGCAGCTAAATCTCTTTGAAGCAGTCTTTCTGGGAAGGAAGGCAAAAGGGGTTTCCACTGTGTTTGACACAAGTGATACTTGGTAATAATAGTATAGGAAATGAGTGTGGGTGTGGGGCGTAATAACAGACGTTTGCTGAATTTTTCCTTTATTCTGATGCTGCCTACTGTGCTTTCTATCAAATACTGTTTTAATGAGAAATACTGGACTGGGCAGAGATGGGAGTGCTGTGCCCTCGGAAGCTGCTGGAAGGCAGGAGGGATGTGGTGAGGTGCCCAGCCATCTCTGCCCTTGCTGCCAGCTGCCCAGCCCAAAGCTGGGTCTTGATAGCTGGTGGTTTCAGGGGTGCAGACCAGGCATTGCCCCTTGGCCTATCATCTCTGCTGGGCAGCTTGAAGCAAGAGGTAGTACCCAGGAGCAGCAGGAGCCAGCTCTGGCCTCTCACCCGGTTCTAGGCGCGGTTCGCTCTCCTCAGCCCTGATACCCACTGGAAAGGCTGGGAGTGAGTGGGGTCTTCCCCTGAGGCACCTTCACAGAATCACAGAATCAATTAAGTTGAAAAAGACCTCTGAGATCATCGAGTCCAACCTATAACCAAACACCACCACATAACTAGACCATGGCACTACGTGCAATGTCCAGTCTGTCCTTAAACACCTCCAGGGACGGTTACTCCACCACCTCCCCGGGCAACCCATTCCAATATCTAATCCTCCTTTCTGTGGAGGAATTCTTCCTGATGTCCAACCTAAACTCCCCTGGTGCAGCTTAAGATTGTGTCCTCTCGTCCTGTCACTGGCTGCCCGGGAGAAGAGACCAACCCCCACCTGGCTAAAACCTCCTATCAGGTAGTTGTAGAGAGCGATAAGGTCACCCCTGAGCCTCCTCTTCTCCAGGATAAACAACCCCAGCTCCCTCAGCCGCTCCTCACAGGACTTGTGCTCCAGACCCTCCACCAGCCCTGTTGCTGTTCTTCCTTCCCCTGCGGCCGCTTCCCGCTCGCTCCCCGGGCAGGGGGCGGCTCTGCCGGCGCAGCTGGCAGGAAGGCCCGGCGCGGGCAGGGAGGGAAGGGGAAGAGGCGGGGCCTGGAGCCCAGCAGTGTCAATAATACAATAGGGCTCTTGTGCGGCCGACGCCGCCGGAGGAGGAGCGGGCCGGGCTGCGGGCGCGCCGAGCACCCGGCACGCAGGCGGGAGGTGCCGCCGGCCACGGGCCCGGGCGGGCGGAGGCGGGGCGATGCGTGGCGGCGCCGGACGGCACCAGCAGCAGCCGCCGCCACTGCCGCGGCGGGAGCGCCAGCCCTGACGGCCGCGGCCGCCCACGCCGGTGAGCACGGCAGGAGCAGGAGGGAGGAGGAGCGGCGGCGGCGCGCCGGGCCGAGCCGGCGGCGGAGGTGAGCGCGGCCGGGCCCCCGCATGGAGGCGGGCGGGGGGCGGGCGTCGGGGCCGCCGGCGCCGGGCCTGTCGGGGGGAGGCGCCGGGCCTGCGGCGGCGGCGTTTGGCGCCAAGGCCGGGCAGGAGGAGGAGGAAGCGGCGGCGGCGAGCGCGGGGAGGCGCGGGGCTGCGGGTACGTGGAGCGCGGCGGAGCACGGCGGAGGGCGGGAGGGCGGGCGGACAGCATCCCCCGGGCGGCGCGGCGGGCAGCCCGTCCGGCGTGGGCGCTGCGGCCCCCCGGCCGCGTCCGGAGGGAAAAGTTGCGGCGGCTCCGGAGCCGGGCGGGCGCTGCGCCCGCGGCGGGCGGCAGGAGCTGGGCGGCCACGGCCAAGCGCCCTTTTTGTTCGCCGCAGCCCGGAGAGGCGGCGACCCGGCGGTGCCGAGCCGGCGGGGCCCTGCGGAGCGCGGCTGGGCGTGGCGGGCGGGCAGACAGACAGACAGACAGACAGACAGACAGACAGCCGGGCGCTTGTCCGCCGCCGAGCACCGCTCCGCCGGTGTGTCGAGGAACTTGCTAGAACTGAGTTTGACAATGAAGCGCTAGCGCAGCCCTACCGCCCGCCCGGCCCGGCCCGCCGCGCCGCCAAGGTAAGTTTTATCCTGGGCGGCAGGGGCGGATGGCGCCCCAGTGCCCCCGTGCCTGTAGGGAGAGGAACGGGAAGGTCCCGACTTCAGTTCTCCAAATCAAACCTTCCTCCCTTGCATCCTGTTTGCTTTAATGCTGCTCATCTTTCTGCAAAGGCATGGCTTCGTCCTACGGACGTACAGCGGCCAGGGATGTATCATAAGTAACACTTGTAAATAATAGTGTGAATGATTAATGGGAGAACTGGGTACAGGGCATCTTAAAATACATCTTAACAGGTAAATAAACACCGCTTTTCCCCTTTTTTTAACTATAGTTATTTTATGAAGAGCATTTGTAGTTATTTGAGGAGTTCAGCTATTGTTTGCAAATTGTTATAATGAGTGACTATGTAGTTTAATTAAAATATCACTAAATTAGTGCTGTATTTTAAAGCCCTGTGTTTTTTTCATGTTCAGGAGGAATGGGATGCTGGAGACAACATCCGGTTGTGATTAGAAAAACTGTGATTAAGATACACTAGATACTTGAAAGCTGTTGTGCCACTCTCATAATGTAAAAGAGCCTTTGCCCTAAAACTGAAAAATTAGGAGAACTGTATTTTGTCGTGGTGGTTGCAAAATGTTTTATCAGCAGCCAACTTTTTATGTCAGGTCGGTGCTTGTTGTGCGCTGTTCTGTAGAGCATCTCGAAGACACCTGCTCATCTCTACACAGCGAGACTGTATCTTTGTGATGGTTAGAGAGCTAACCTGAGAGCTAAATGGGCTGAGAGAGGAAAGGATAATGAGGCTGAAGGCACCTTTGCATAACTTTCAAGCTTGCTACAGAGTTCCTTAAGGAGACATCAGAAGAGCCTTCACCTGCACTTTACCAAAGGGAGAAAATGCAATTTGAAGTTGCTTTACTTAAGAAAGTACCTTTTCAAATTAGAGTCAAGTTAGTACTTTGAGTATCCCAAGTTTGTGTTGTTGTTTTTTTTTTTAAGTGAACTTCTGACCTCTTTCCAGACTAGACGTGACATGCCCTGTTTTTATTGCAAAGAGGAGGAGAAGAAAGCTTTCTTTAAAAAACTTGGACTTTAGATGCAGTAAATGTAATCAAAATAATGAGAACTGTTTCTATTACCTGTCCTTCGTTTGATGTTTCCTCTTTCTAGGTTCCTGTTACAGAACAGGCCTCCCTCCCTCCGCCAGTAGGAAAAATTCCTCTGAGTTGGGTTAGACTGTAGGTCTTTCTTTTGTTTTATTTGCTTATGTACATGTAGCAGATACCCACAAAGGTTTGCTAGGGAACATATGCGGTGGCATTTATTGGTAAGGACACATGTTCATTTGGGATCTTGTTAAAACCATGAAAATCCACTGTGAATGTAAAAACCTGGGACAGAGGATTTCAGTGTAGTGATAGAATAAACCGAGCTTTTTCCTTCTGTGCCATTCTGTGGACTTCCTCTCAGCAGCAGAAAATCAGGAAGTTTATGTTTGGGTTTTATTGGAATACCTGAGATTATTGTGGGCTTTTTGTTTTGATTTTCAAAATACACATAGTTTTCACAGAACCGGGTGATTCACTTATGGAGAAGAATTTACAAAGGTTTCTTAGCTCCAATTGAGTATTTTTACCTGTACAGCTTTATTTAAATACATATACATGTGGGCAGGCACGCATGTGTGGTCACTGTAGTAGGTACCGTGTGCTGAGTGCTGTAGAGCATTTTGCCAAAGAGCTTGCTGCAGCTGGCCTGGGGGATGTCTTGACGGGTGAACTGAACTCTGCTGGTGTGACAGCAAGCATCCAAGACCATGGAGAAAATGGCTGGATTTGTTAGACCTGTTGATGAGAAGTGAAGTTAAACCCTGTACAAGCTGCCTTGAGCTTGAAATTGATACCCTGTGATCTATTAGGTAGCTTATTTCAATCTTTGAAATTAATCTCTGGCCATCATGGCCCAGTGGGTGAGGAGTGCAGCATGGTGTCTGGGCATCTTTGGTTAGCTTGGCAAGACATGGGATGTATCTGGAGAATGTGTACCCATTTCTGGACTTTATCTTTTATGATTCGTGGATGAAAATGTCATGTAAACATCCATTTCTGTGGTTTGTCTTTCTCCTTTAGTCTTTAGAAGTCACCTTCAGAAGTTGATATGTGGTTTGGGGGGCTATTACCCAAATAAGTTTGGTAATGCAGATGCTCACTTTTCAGAAAATACCAGGCAATTCAATAGCAAAGAATGTTTTACTCAACTGAAATTTAAAAGTTAATATTTTGTTAAGTATGGGTATCGTTCTCTCAATGCATTTTATAACCAAAAACTTGCTGTTTTGTCTAGATTAGTGGTGGTGTTGCATTTTGCTTGGTGCCATCTTGCATTATGGACAGAAATGGACTGAGCCAAGACTCGCTATTTGCATGTGCTGCTTAATCTCTCCCCATTCCCACAATTTTTATGGGAGCTACAGCTAAGTGGACGTGAGGGCTTTCAAATTCTATGGAGATGGGAGCCCTTCCTCTGAAATCATGTGGTGTTTCTCTTTTCTGAAGACTTGAAGTGCCCATAGCACTTAAGGCTTTGTGTAATTGGAGACATAAATGCAGTTTTTACATACTTTACTTAAAATGGAAACTAAGAAGTTAATAATAGCTCTTTTCGGGGATATTTATGTAGTGGAATCCAACAGATGCTATTTGCATCTTGAAGAGCTGATGTACAAAATGTTATGTCAGGGCCCTGGCAGGTTTTGTGCTGGCAGAGGCTAGGTCAATGGGAGTGGGAGATGCCAGAGATCTGTAGGGCTTGATGGCACCTCTGGAAAGTGAGATAACTGTATGAAATTTTGCATTTTAGCACACAGCTGATTTTAATTAATCACTGCCATTAAAATGTGTGATAATTGATTTCTTTTATATTTATTCATGTTGAATGATCAATTACACCTGTCACTTTAAAATTACTTTTCTTAATAGTATCTTCTAGCTGCAACTGCACATCTGATGTTCAGAACCCCTAAAAAGCGTGTCTATAGAGATAGTATTTTTCATTGATACTTTGACTTTTTTTGGCTACAAGAAGGTACCTGGCAAAGAAATTTTAGAAGTGTAGTGTGACAGTCTGGATGTTGCCTTCTGTGTAAAGATGCTGATGTAATTACCAAGCACCTCCCTGTTTCCTTGGGCTGTTCACACTTTCATATTTATTTGCTTCCAAGTCACTCTTTTCTAGATGGCATCTGAACTTTTTCAGCACTTAATATTTTATTTCAGTGTGTAGGAGACCAAGAATGTGGGGGTTGGAGCAGTTTGGGATGTGTGATCTTGGACCTAACGAAGGCTCCTCCATTTGTAGAGCTGTAATGCGAGTTTTACTTGGACTTAAAGAAGTGGAAGAGACCCTGAGCTGTGAGTGTGACTGCGGAGGCTCCACTGGCACTTGCTAAGTTGCCCTCTTCAGAGGAGCAGGAGAAGGTGGAAGGATAAGCTCATGACTGCTGATGTTGTTTGTTATAACTTTCTCCGGGATTAAATGCTGGGATGCTTGCCTTAGCTTTAAAACTTTGTTTGAAAACTTTGGAGTGTTTTCCTTCTTTAAAGTACACCTGTTACAGCATTAGATTATGGAGCTGTGTTTCTTGCTTATTGGATTGAATGCTGAACGTAACATATTGTATTGTTAATGCCTCCTTTTGTTTTAATTAGAGCTGTAAGGAGATATTAAAAAACAAGTTTATACACATGCCTGATTGGTTGCTAAACTGAATATGCTTGTCACACAGTCTTGAGGGAATTGTGTAGTATTTTGCTAATCTACTGTCTAGGGCTTCCCCAATCCCTCTTTCTTCTCAACCTTGCTCTAAACCTTCTTCCCACCTCGTTCTAAAAAATTCTTGCTTCAGTGTTTTCTGAGAGTCTGTCTTATCTGCTTAAAGCTCCTGACTGTGTGGTAGCCTTTGCTGGTGAAAGGCTCGGGCCCTTGCTCATGTCCTACAGAGCAGTTTCACGCCTGCACAAGTGGTTTGATGCACAGCAAGTCCAACAGCTTCTGAGGGTTAGTGGTGTGCAGTGGGTGAGTAAAGGGTGGGAATGCTTGGGATCCTCCAGAGGGATGGGTGGTACTCCACACACCAAGCTCTGCAAAGTGAAACAGCTGACCAGGAACATTTATGAGAAATAGTTCTGTGCGACTCTTAGGAATTTTTTTCTAAGCTGTGTTTTACATTTTCAGGCAGTTCTTGATCTGGAGTATGCTGTTGGGTTGAGTATCCTGTTGACAGGATAGTGAGAGGAAAACTTCTGCATAGGAGAAGTTCTGCCTGTGTGCTAACTAGCTTTTAATTGTGCTATATAGTTTATCACATAATACTGGATGACTGAAATTCTTTAAATATGCAGATAAATTATGTATTGGCTACAAATGTTAGAAGTGTTTTTTGCCAACGATATTTTGGCCTTTTTAGCCACCAGCGCTCTTGTAACAAACGTGGGTAGAGCCCTTCCCAAATCTTCGTTTGCGAAGCCATGAATGAATTTTGGTTGTTAAGTCGCTGCAGTTTGGTTGGTAGGCTGATACGGTAACACGAGTGTTCACAAGCACTTGAAAACTATAACTAAGATATGACCTTTCATTTATTCTACTTAAAAAAATGTAGGTATTGGCTTAACAGACCAGACAGTTTTTAAATAATCCTTTCTCTAAACACCATGGTGGTATTGAGAAAATGATTACTTTTAATGTGCAAATATTTAAATCTTCCCCTATGTATCAAGTATAGCAGTATAAAATGGCAGTATTTTCTACCTGCTGACGTGTGTAAAACATGACGTCTTGAACTGCAGGATATGGAAATGTATAGGAGAAATCTGTATCCTTTCAAGGGAGGAAAAAAATGGCCCTATTGGGATTACTTGTGTTAATTCTCTTTATTGTTCTGCTTTTAACTGCTTGTATGTATTTAATACTCTTTCAGTGTCAATTTGTAGGCTTTGATATCAAAGTGACTGTAGAGGACTCATCATTGGAAACAGTGCTGTGTCCCACCCAGGTTTTGGCTTCAATGAAAAAAACCCCGAAACCAAAGACCTTGTGGAGCTCAAATCCTCGGAATGTGAGTGAGTTAGAGATGCACAGGAAAATGGTAGGCTCAGCAATTGTCTGCTGAGGAGGAACCTAAGCAGGAGAGGTAGCAGTAATACCTCTCATTTTTACTAGTACTTGCATGGGAAGAGGAGTAATAAAATGGTACTCCTCTTCCTGATTTCATACAAATAGACTTTTTCCCAACCGGAAAGTAGTGACTGATATAGTGATTACTCAGCAGTGCAATGTAAATCTTGTTAGATGTTATTTGACAGGAGAGAGAAGAAATACTCATTTCAAGCACAGGAATAGCTACGTTTTTGGTTTTTTTTTGGTAGGAATCACTGACCATTTCTCTGAAAAGGGAAAGGTTGTTAGTGTTGCTGCTACACTTTGATAGTGTTAACCTTATTTGGAGGAGTTCTAGCAACTCTTCAGCTTTGGCCTAATTAGAGAGCAGTTGTATTCTTTTACAAAAATCAAATTGCCTGTCCTTTAGGCAACTGAAAGGCAAATACTTGAACCTGATAATGAAGTTGCAGTCTTTCTTATGTTAACAACATAATCATTTCCAGCGTAGCATGAAATGAGCAATCTTAAGTAAGTGAAGCATTTTGTCTGACAAATTTGAACTTGCAACTTTGCAACAGAATGTGCTAAGAGTGAAGGAGGAACCAAAAAGTTGATCTTAACACAAGGTGCATGTTTATGGAAAAACAATATTGTAATGACTGTTGGGATATATGGGAAGTAAAATTCACTCCTGTTTAATGGTATTGATTCTTTTATGGAAATTATTTTTTCAAAATATTCTGCCTGGGTTACAGATACTAATTTTCTTCACTCTGTTTGGTTGTGCTTTTTCACCTTTCTGGGCCAAAAAAGAAAGGAAAAAAAGATGGAAAAACCTGTGGGATGAAATAATTCCATATTTTTATATAAATAGAAATTATGCAAGATGATTTTGTGTATTCTTTGCAACTGATACCTATCACTTTAGGTGATTTCATTTTGGTTTTTGTTGTTTTTGTACTTTTTACAATATCATACTGTAATTTCCAGTGACATTTTATGACAGTTGTGGAAATTGTAGTTTTTCTTTATTCAGGTATTTTTCAGATGCCTAAGTTAGTTGAAGTTAGTAGTAGGCATATTTTTGATACAGATACTTATTCATACACCTTGGGTACAAAGAGTTTACTTACAGTGGCAATTAAATGAGATTTTGCCAGTGACTGGCAGGTTACACCTATGTATGTTTCTGCAGTTTTGATGGAGCTCTGACTTGTTTTATTTGGTTGTATACACCTATACAGAGACAGAATAACTGTGGTACAACTATTGTAGAATGTCAAGACTTCTTTGTTTCAGTACTTAGTATTGCGTCTTTCCTCTGTTGCTTAAAACTGAATACATACGGTTCTTTGCTAGATCTGATCTGTGGTGTTTTCATTTTTCTTCCTTTATAAATGCCATAAAACTTCAGGAGGTGGGACATAAGTTATTAGAAAGCTTACACTCCAATCAGCTCAGTATCAGTCAGAGCCCCGTGACTCCCATTATATGGATTAATCTGGCTTAAGTGCTGTCTTAGATGCTTTGTTTGGTGTCTTCTATGTACTTGTTTTAGATTTTCAGAAGCCTCTATATATAACAACAAACAGGGATGTACATTAATTTAGGTTACTGAAGTCTAATAACTTTTGAAGATGACATTTTATTCTCTTTTTAAGATTACTGAAACAAATTTTTTTCTGTGTGTTCACTTCTGTGTGCTTGACTTCCACATTTCAAACAGTCCATTTTTGAGGTATGAATGGCCTAAGAGTTGGGAAAAATCTCTGAGGTAAAATAAAGAAGAAAAAAAAAAAGCCTAAACTGCAGATGATAACTTGAATGTGATCTGTAGTTCCTACTTATCTCTCCCAACCATATCTTTGATGCCTTTGTAGTCTCCCGTTGACTGTCTCCTTTTTGCCTTAACTTTTCAATTTTTTCCCTGTTGTTGGAGAAAACAGCATTTCTAGCAGTTCCTTGCAGTCTTCTTAGGACCCTGTAAATCAGCTAGGTCAAATTAAATTTGTCTCCTTTACCAGGCTACAGACACTATAGACTTCTACATCATTTGCAGTTGGCCTGAATGTATTTTGGTGGACTTTTTGGGTTGGTTTTGTTTTTTAATAAGATTTGTGTAGGCTTGCTTAGTCTGATGAAGGGAGCCTTTTCCTTCATCAGTGTTTTTATGTGAGCCTTTATTTTTTCTGTCTGGTACATTTGTGGGGGGTTACATATGTGTAAATATAAAAGCATCATCCACTGAAAATCAAGTTGTATCTTTTAATATTCATAAAAATAAAGTATTCCTGTATTTTTCTGGTGAATGCTGATATTGGTCTGATGGCTATTTAGCTAGTGTTTAACAAAAAAACTTCTGCGTTATTACGCCTGTACATGTGCAAGTTGTGCTTGGTTAAGTAAGTTGAATCTGTGTCTTTGGCTTAAACACACATCATCAATTGTATTTACTTTTGTACAAATTAATAAGTATGTTCAAAAAGCAAACTTGCTTTCAAGTATCGAGGAAATGCTGGAAAAAGCAAGACAGTGACAAAGCATTGGTTTAGTGGATTTTGAAACATTTCAGTGCATCCTGATTACTTTTATCAAATCTTTTTTAGCCATTTGATACCCTATGATAATTTTTTTGACAAAATGCTTTTGTTTCTTTACTACTTGAAATAATTTTAGGGAGTATATATTAAACTCATTCTATCAAAGAAACCAGCTTTTATGACAATTTGAAGGTGTTGCACTGGTGTAACTATTATAATGATCTGAGTGGTCATATATGTTTAATTCTGAATAAATGATGTTAGTGCCAGCTCTTTGCACAAGGACTGTAGAAGTTGAGCCTGCTTCACTCCTGTTCGAGACTCCTTTGGCCATAATAAAGCATCTTTAGATCTATCTTTTAGAGGTTTTAATGCCACATTAGGGTGCTCTATGGCACCTCTGCCTGTTCGAGGTCTCTTATAGACTTGTAAAAATCTAATCAGTCAGAATTGTGGGTGTAACTGGCAAATCTCAAAGGAGAAAAAGCTCAACTCCTTTGTTTACTTTGCTTTCGAGCTTTCCAGATCTGAGAGGATTATAGAGGTTTTTGTGCTTCAGGTAAGCAGAAGTAATGTAAAACTCTCAGGGTGCAAACCTATTAAAGTAAGTTTTCTCTTCTATTTTTTTTATTAAATACCCGTGTGTTGTGAGAGGCAGTGTTACCTGCTGTCCTCCTTGGAACTGGTGGAAACCCATCCATAATGATGTGAGTGGCGGACTCTCTATTTTTATCCCTTGCTATACAATGTCAAAAGCTTTGCTTCCATGAAGGCATCAGCTTTATGTAGTAGAAGTCTTAATTTAATAAACTACAAGAAATCATAAAGGTCTGAGTATTTTAGACTATTCTATTAAAGGTCATGTTTTTCCTTTTGACAATAAGTTTTCCTGGCTGCAGGTGCTTTAAAAAGGAATAGTTATCTTGCAATACAACTTAATCTTGCAACACCCCACCCTTCCCTAATATATTTGCATCAGGAAATTTTGAGAAGAAATAAACTCAGTTTTGTCATTTACAAGTTCTGCTCACAAATTCTTCAGATAAATGCTCTACTAGTTTCTGACCTTGTTTTGGTGCTGACTTTAATTCCTATTGACTCCACCAAGACCAAAGTTTCCCTGCTTGTTTCTCAGAGCTTGTCATGTGTTTTGTCTGACTGAGTAGGAATGACTTTGGAAAAGGATTAGTTAGTTGACATAGGTTTTTCTTTCATAGCAGTAAAAAAACTGCAACCCTTTCCAACCATCTAAGATCATCTTCAAGGAAGAAGTCATTTTTGGTTGCTGCTATGGAGTTTGCAGGCACAAAGGATGAAGTCGATAAAGTCTTGTTTACTGTGTTTTCATGTCTACTGCTTCATTGTCATTAAATTGTGCTCCAAACCTTGTGTTTTGTGGTCTAAGTGCAAAGCTTAGATGCTTTATTTATTTATAGAGTTTCCCCCTTCAGGGGAAGGTGACAGGTTGAGTCCTGGTGTGATATCTGACCAAGAAAGAACAGAGGAACTTTCCTTATGAAATATCACAAACGCCTGTGTCCCAAGTTTCATAAAGGATGTCAAAAGAATTTTAAATCACTGCAATGAGCAAGTGAAGTTAACATTGTTACTTTTTTCTTGCCCTTTTGCTTTTTTTTCTCTGGGAACTGTTTTGATGTGAGGCGAGCTGTTAATGAGGGTTATTTTTCTGTGGCCACTGAGACTCGCTTCAGGGCCAGGAGTATTCAGTATATCCACACTGTTTTACTCAAATTCTGCATAGCCAAAGCAGTTGAAGAAACTTGAAATTGCATGCTTTGTGGGCTGTGTGAATCCCTGTATTGTACATTGGTGAGTGTCACAACTTAATATAGCCAGAAAAGGAGATAAGTTCTTTCCTTGACTACTGTCATCCAACTGCCAGATGAAATTGAGATAACCTTCCTTCTGTAATCCAGACATATATTATTCTTAATCTTTTTTTTTTAAGGTAACAGATGTCAATCAGTTATAGGTGACATTTTTGGTTTTGGGGTTTTTTTGTGTGTATGGGGTGGGGTTTTTTTGTTTTGTGGGTTTTTGTTTTTGTTTGTAGTTTTCTATTTTTCCTAGTTGCATTGACTGTGATGGGAACAGAAGCTCGGAAGGCGCATTTCTTTTGTAAAAGCTGGTAGTGGTTTGAGGCATGAGCTCCTCCTGGCACTACCCAGCAACTGGTGGTCATCCTGCAAGTAAGTGGTTGAAGCAAAATAGCACAACATAGATAGGAAAAGCTTGCACAGACCGGTCTTCTGGCGGAAGTGATGGGAATGACCATAGGCGCTTGTGTGCTCTACGTAGGCAGCATCAGAGTCCTGCGATGGAAAGGGATTCAGAGGAAGGGAAAAAGCATTGAGGCTGAATCTCTGTGGATGGGAGAGGGCTGGAAAGATGAGGTGGAAAAAGAAGGATGGCCTTTGCAGGTGTGGCAACCACTGACACGTTACACGATGCTGAATTTGATGCCTGAAGAGTGCATGTGAGGAGAGGAGGAAGAAAGATCCAAGCATGTATCTGATTCCTGAAGGTATCCATTTACAGGGCTGCAAATCAGCAGTTGAATCTGTGAGAGGAGAGATTTCTGGCTTCATTCTGTCTTTGGTGTGTGAGCTGGCTGTCCTGAATGTGCTGGACACTTGGAATCTCACTGTAAAGACCTTTTCATTTGATGCATGGGGAGTTCAAAGCCTTATGAGGTTTGCTGTTTCTTGTTCCTGAGCCAGAGATCTAACTTGAAGGCATTGAAGTGCACAGTTTGGTATTACTTCAGTCTGAAGTTTAAATCTATCCCTTCATATTTTATATTGTCAGTATGTGGAGGATCCACACACTGCTTTTAGCATTTGTGACTCTCTTGTGTTTGTGGTGGGATCATGGGACTTCCTGTGGAGAGTATGAGAGTGGCATGGCTGTGCCATCAGAAACATAACATCTGTTATCATACCGTGCTTTAGAAATTCTCACACTTGGTGAGTAGTTTTGTTTTCTATTTTAAGATCTCCACTAAAGGTCTGTAGCTGCACAAATATAGTTGCATTAAATAATGGAATTCAGCTGTGGAAAAAGATGCTTCTAGGTCATCTAGATTATGGCTTCTGAAATGTTGAACATCCCTTCAGAAAAGCATGAAATAGTACTGCCATCAGTCAGCTGTAGGAAAGGCACACAAGCACATCTGTTTAGTACAAGTAGTACAGTTGGAATGAGGTGGGTTGGTAGTTAATATCCAACTGGACAACATGCGGCTAGTTTTCAAGCTCCTTGTAGTAGGTATCACCAAAATACATTTGTTGTTTCTGCCTGTACCTCATTCCAGGTTTGTGGATCAGAAAGCATCTTGCCAGTTCTGATATTTTTATGTCAATTTAGGCCTTGTCACATGCATTTGTGATCTCTTTCTGTTACGTTACTCTGCACTGAAATGCAACCTGCTGCAGGGAATACCCACTCTTCAGAGAGAGATGCACCCTGCACCAGACTAAAGTAACACATCTCCTTAACGTTTTGTCCTGAAAAAGAGGAGCAAGGTGCCTGAGCTGGTGTGTGCTAGCTATCCTTGCATGCAGCTGTACACCGTAGCATCTGTCAGGTTATAAATCCCTCAGTTTCTAATGCAGACAAGAGAGACATAGTGGTGGAATAACTACCTGGTGGAATAACTACCTGGGTTTGCTTTCCTCTCACCAGCACACAGCAATATGTGCGTATGCTGTGGAGAAGCTGAGGCACAGTACTTGCTGCTCCACAGCAGCACATCTGCATGGTGAGGTGCAGTCCTCAGTGCAGACAGGCTGAACAAACCACTTTGTGCAGTCCTCTTTATACTCAAGTCCCACTTATTGTTGCCTTGCCCTCCAGCTGGTTTGAGAAAAGCTGAGCTCCGTGGAGCATGTTGTCTTGGCACTGCAGCAACCAGGACTCTTGTCCAGTCTTTGTTTAAACGTCAAGAGCTGCAGCCTCCAATCCTTCCCTTGGGGATGTGGGTCAGCAGTTCTGACTCTCAGGCCGTTTCCTTAATGCTAAGCTTGAACTTTTTGGTTTTTCTTAAATTTGTCCCATTACATCTTACCTCTTACAGAACCATGCTTTTGTTTGACTAATGCTAATATCCTACTGGTATATGAAGAATGTTAACAACTTTGCACCTTAGGTTAGGTGTTTAAATTAAATCCTGCGCGTATGTTGGTATTGGTAGCCTTTCCTTGTAAGGGTAGTTATTTCAGCCCCTGACTCACGTTTTTGCAAGTATATGTTAATTATGTTGTGTAACAAGCAATTCCAAGCAATGAATAAGAAGTTTTGAGTATTTTGCAGGATGGCTGGCACTACACATGCGCTGAATAACTACTGCTGTGTTGGGTCACCATCTGAGCGCCTGGGGCCCGGGACTTCAGAATATTTCATAAAACGTCTTGATGGCAGTTGTTAGTTGTCTTATGAAACCTATCCTTCTAGACATCCTGCTGCATTGTTTGTCTGAAAGTGGGGTAAGCTGCTGTGGGAAATTGTTTTCCCAGCAAGTTTTAATTGGTTGCTGGGAATTACTAAATCACTGCTATTATTAAGAGTAGGCTTGTTGCTGTGTAAAGGTATAGTGAAATATTTTTGTGAAGATGCTAGAGAGTTGCAGTATTTACTAGGTGCTTTCCATGTCTCAGACTTATCTGAAGATGAGATGGACTATCTTTAGATTTTTTACAATGACATTGTGAATTTATACTGAATTACTTTATTGGTGAAGCCAGTGTGGAAGAGAGGTAAAAATCATGAACCTGCAGAGTACTCACTGTAGTTAGACCTGTTAGAAACTGGTGAAGAAGAAGCAACAAATCCCAGTTTATTACAAGGGAAAATCCAACACTGTTTGCTATGAAGACTTAGCAAGTATTTTAGAAGACTTTTCTTAAAGCTTAGTGACTTTTTCTTTTCTACTTCTAGGCCCTGTAGGATAAGTATTGCCTGGAAATAGCTCTTCAGTTAAATATGATGGATACTGTTTTGGTATTTGGATACTTGTTCCTATTATGATTTTTTTCCAGAACTATAAAGGGAAGAATACCATTACCTTCCTGCTTCATACTAGACTTATAAGCTCAAAACCTACTGTCTTTCTTTCTTATGCTGTCTTGATAGTATTAACATTTTGATCTGCTGTTTGTAAGAGGTCTGTCTAGTGTTACTGGTAGTCCACAGGGAGCTGTCTGTATGTGTTAGACATCTGAAACAGTCTGTAAAAAAAAATGGAAATAATAAAATTATTTTCTAATACCTTTCCCACATAAACAGTGTTATATCTGTGGGATTATTTATGGGGAAGGAGATGTGAAGCATCACAAGACCAGCTTTCTAATTCAGTTTTCAAAGTCATTTGTGAGGTAGGAATTGCACAGTAGATGATGCGAGTTACCAGACAAAGCATGTTATCAGAATCAAGCTAAGGATATATGGATTACGTGAAATGCTCTCAGGAATGTTTGCAGCTGCTGAGAAACCTGAGAGGATAATTGCTAATGGGTTTCAAACAAGACAGGTGAATTAATACTTGCTATTAATTGATGTAGGTGAAGGAATGAGGACTGTTCTTTCAATACCCGGATGAAGCTGGGTGGAGCTGCGTGTCTATTTGAGAAGATGCTTTGAACTTAGTTACTTTGACAGATTGCAGAAGGAGTCTGGAAGGAGGGGTTGGATAGGGTGGAGGGGCAGCTCTGTGGCAGGAAGTTTTGGCTGTGTTCCTGCAGGCTGTGCACAGTGGGCCCAGCAGCAACCACTGCTCACAGCCAGGTCGTGAAGCAAGAGAGTCACCCTGTTGCAAAAGCAAATGCACTGGAGTTTATACGTAGGATTATTATCTGAGACTCATGTAAGAGTAAAGGATATTTTTCTGTAAAAAGAAAATAGTCTTTTCCGTGTAGGGAAGGATTTAGCTGGGAGACTTTGTCCAGATTTGGGCATCACCTCATACTGTTTTGTATGGAGGGTAGCAACTAGAAGAATCAGAAATGTAGAAAACGTCATCTAAGCAGAGGGTGAAAGAACCAGGTTTTATTTAGTTTGGAGAAACGACAAGGATGTACTGACAAAAGAGTTAACCTCAGGTTTGAACACTAAGCTTAACTGTGGAAAGAGGAAAAGGATGATTTCTTCAGAGTCCAGTGCAGAGAGAAACTTGGTAAAGGGCTTGAGCTGCACTGAGGGAGATGTGTACTTTGAGTACTGGGACAAGCTTTCTGGCAGTAAGGGTTGCACAGAGTGGTAGGGGCTCCCGTGGAGAGCCTCTATTATGCACAGTCTGAGCTCTTGGTCCTATCTAGCTGCCCTTTTCCAGGACCCTGGCACATCTTTTTTCTGTGACCATCTCTGTTTTTTTAAAATCACGGTGTAGTGTGTGGGACAGTTGAAGAGAAAAACGTGAAGTGCTGTTTTCAACCAGCACAATTCTTGTTTTGGTGGCCTGACTGTTGGTAAGTACTATGGTAAATTACAGAGAGAGTGATAGTATAACAGTAGTGATAACTGCAAAAATAGATCTGTGTTCCAAATGGCCTTCTGTTGTTAAAAGTTGTATTTTAAGAAATAAGTCTTGCTGATGCTTTTTTCCCTGGTGACGCTTAGTTTCCAGGCAGTATTTATGAAAAGCTGCTGTGCATTTCTGTTTTATTTTCTGTGTCTACGCTCTTCATTAGTTCCTATAATTTTTTATTTGTTTGTTTTTCTGTTTGTTCTTGCCACAGTTTCTGTTGCTGACCCCTTACTTTTTCAAATGCACCTGGACAGTGCAAATGTGATGTCTGTTGGCACAGTGTGTGTGGAGGGGAGGGTGAGCATCTCCTGTGCATTCTTCACCCTGCTGTTCATGGGGAGGTTGGCACCATTCCAGGCTGTAGGGCACTCTTCCTTTTTTTTAATCTACTGGGGAAGAGGTGACTTAGTTTAATGTTTCTCAGTTGATATGTTAAGACTAGTTTTCAAAAAAGGAAGGGGGAAAGGGTATTTTGTGGGGGAAACTATACTTTTCATCCTATTTTGTGTATTTTTTTCATGCTTGTGAAATAACTAAAGTTGAGACTGAAGATTATGACTGTATACTGTAAGGATTAGAGAAGGAAAAAATTTTTATCTTAACCTTTCAGTATTTCAGAGCTCATCTTGGCATTTAACTGAGCAAATAAATGTGTTTTTAATGAAGAGTTCAAAAATGTATTAGTTTTGTGGTTCAGCTGGGAGGCAAAAGCTGTGGTTTTGTTCACACTTGAAAGTTGTAGGCTGTGTTGCATTTTAATGATGCCATTTGAGCTGCCACAACCAGGGCTTTGCTTGTGTTTCTATGGAAAATATACATTAAATGGGTTCAATCAGAACACTGAAGAATTATCCCATAATGAAACATCTCATAAGAAAAATCTGTTCAAAGTCATGTTTGGAAAACTTAGGCAGCCATTTATTAATTATTTACTTATTTTCTTCGCTTGCCCTCCCTCCCCCAGTGCATTTTGTGGGTGAGGCTCTTGCCATTTCTTAGCTGGAGGGTAGAGGCAGAGCACCAGCCAGAGTAATACCAGGCAGAGCAGCAGTTCGGCCTTTAAAGCGAGTCCCTCTGGTCACTCCCACTCCCTGTGTGTCTGTTGGGCACGCTGTCTTTCTGCTGCGCATGAGCTGGGTCCCTCTGGATGGAGCCTGGAGGCTCCCATCGATGCTCCTGCCAAGTGCACTGTGTCTCCTGCTTGTGGACCCTGCTGATTGCTTCAGGCTCTGTGTGTGGTGGCGGTGGTGGCAGAGTGCTTATCTCGAGTTTAAAAACCCGACCCACGTAACATGATTCATGTTTCAGCAACCTTGGCTCTGGTACTGCTTTGATCTACAGATCTTCTTGCATTGCTCAAAGTTAATTGCTTAATGTGGGGTATAGCCAGAGAGTGTCAAGGAGATGGGAAGAGGAACCTAGGATGATTTAAAAAAAAAACAAAATGAAAAACCCCAAACCAACCAAGGACTTCCTGCCTCCCCCCAAAAAAACCCCAACTAAACACAAAAACACAAAAACCCCAAAGACAAAACTAAATCAAAGAAAATTAATGTAGCCAAAACTTTAAAATTTTGTACAGTCAACATACGGGAGCTATAATATATTGTGTGTTCCCCTTCTTCCTCTGCCTCCCCGCCTCCCCCACCTCAGATTCTAAGGAAATGTTTTCCTTTGATGCCACAGCTTAAGTTGAGCAACAATAGCTGTAATAAGTAATGGGATCTGTGCCACTCCTCAGTGGATGGGTGGTTGTATCCTTTTCTTGTACTGCAGATGGGTGGAGAAGCACAAATGTTAGAGCATGGTGCTGACACTCTGGCCAGAAATTGCCTGATTTTGGTTAGAAAAACGTTGTCATCTCCCCCGTTTTTTATTTTTTTTTTCTTCTGGCAGGGTATACAGTTATTGGTTCCTTGGTTTTTACTTGAATTTTTGCTCTCTAATACTTTCTTCCCCAGCTCATAGCTGTCCTGGTTTTTTGACTTTTTACTCCAAGGCATGGGGCAGACTGCCTGCTAGGACAGACCCTGGTCGAGCTGCTGACATCTCTGAGGAGCTGCAACTAATCTGTTGGGTGTAACGACTTTAGTGCTTTTGCCATGTACATTACAATAGGGCACAAAACATACATGTGCTGGATCCTGCAAGAAGGGAATGGGGCAGTTGGTGGAGGCAAAATTCCTTCTATTCCCTTACTTAGTACTGCTCAAGTCTTGGGACTAGATTAAAAAGGGTGAGTAAGCAGAATCCCTGCCAGGGAAGCTGAGCTATCTGGGATTGTCAAGGAGAGGTCTGAAGGAATGTTGTGAAGAATTAAATGAGGAGCCACATGGAGCTTTCCCTCTATACTTACTTTGTTTGTCCTCTTATGCATTTATAAGTGTGCTTGATTCATAGAAGACCCTCCTGAATGACGAAAGCATCAGTGTATTTGGAGAAATCAACCCCTTAAGCCAGCTGAATAAGTGTGCAGCTATCTCAGCTATCTGAACGTGCTTGGTGTTTTGGGTTTTGGTGGGGTTTTTTTGTATTCTCAAAACAGGATAGAGAACATACTAATTAAAATATCATTTTGTTGGTATTGGTAACGTCGGTTCCCATTCAGGTTAGGAGGGTGACAAAATCAACTTTGAGGTTATTCTTACAAATTTATTTTTAATTGTGGTACTTAACTGCATTTATACTGTAGTACGTGCACATATAGCTGATATATTTTGTTTTTCCACATATTAAAGTGAGAATTATGGAGTTTAAGGCTTTATATTATGGATGTGTCATTTACTTGTGAAAGTTGCAATAAAAAGATAATACACCCTTCACTTACTTGCCAAAAATTAAATTGTAGCTCAAACTTGAAATGCCTGTTGTCACTCCTACTACCTAAATAGCACTCCTTTCATTTTTTTAGGAGCTTGTGATGTCATCAGTGGAAGCGAAAACATCTACCTCGTGACCTGGCATGTAAGTGAAGGAGGAACTGATACCTAAAAATAAATAAATGTGTGTGTTGGTGTTTACAATGCATAAATTGAACCTATATGCCTTCACCTTTCAGATATCACGTTTTAAATGAAAACTTTTTGAATTTTAAAGAAATAAAAGTCTTTTAAAGGGGAGAAAGTCATAAAAGAAGCTGTTAACAATAAGATTTCAGCATGCAGAACTCTGTGTAATAATCTCAGTTAAAATCTACCTTGATGTATCCCATAATACTTGGAAGGCTGGTAGGCATAGATGGAATAATTTTATCTTACCACAATATTTACATGTGCTGCTTCTACTCCTTTTTATTCTGTTCTTCTTTTCTGGATATAAATTCTGATAGTTGGGATGAATGCATAATATACACAGTGATACCCTTCCTAAAATTAAAAAGTCTAGTTGTGCAGAAGGTTTAGATTCTTTTATGTACTCAAGGCACTTCATAGTGAACTTTCTGCAGCTTTGTGACACTTCTATTTTTTTCCCTTAAGTAAGCAAAAATATTTCAATCCTCTGCAGAGGCGTTTTCAGAGATTCTTTTTTTTCTTTTTTGTCTGCCCACTCTCTGCTTTTCTTTTATGTGGCTTAGAGGATTAAAGTGCAGTCAGTGCTTTGAGGGGCCGATGTCAGCGGTGAGCTGGGTTTTCCTAATTGGTGCCAACACCTGTCCCTCATTATGAAGCCTCGTTCAAGCTATCCGGTGAACCGAGGTAACCAACCTCCCTTACATGTCTCCAGCGTGATTATAAAGCCCTCTCCTGATACAAGTCTTATTACTTATTCAACTTTTGGAGTGGTGTGGAAAGTGAAGCTAAGCTGAGCCATTTGGCTAGCTAACAAAGATCATAAGGAGTAGCAAAGAGAAGGATGCAGTCATCTCAATTTCAAGACTTTTCGTTTAAAACTTGCTTCTACTTTGACTGTTTAAACTAAAACAAAACAAAAAAAGAGGAGAGGGGAATGTTGTTTTTTTTTTTTTCCTAGTTTTCAGTGTCAGATACTCTGAATTTAGAGACCAGATCTACAGATTCCAGCTGAGCTGTGAACATCTGAGTGCAGCTGCTATTGTGCATAACCCATTGATTTTCTGCAAATAGAGCTCTGGCCTTGACTACTCTTGCACCATCTCTTTGTCTTCAAGGGGTCAGGGCTTAGCAATTCTTTTCTACACAAAACCAGTATCAGCCTCTCCTCCCACCTGATTCTGTGATGCATTGTGTGCTGCTATTGCAGTTGGAAAGTATAACCTCAGACAGAGGAAATTAATGGCTCTGATAAGATGGATCACTGTCATGTTTGGGCTTTACAGGCAAAAGTTTAAGCATGGTTACATTTTTCTGAGTAGTTTAAGTATGTTTTTAAGAGTTTAGCTTGCAGAATTCAAGCATGCAGCAGTACAATGCTGGCTGGAGGTTTTGGGTTATTTCCCTGTGAGGGAGGAGAGAGATAGAATAACTTCAGATGTGTATCTTGGAAAGGTTTGAGATAATAAACCTGTAAGAATCACATGAGAATGCTGTGCTAGTTATCCAGATTTGGAAAAATGGAAAAAAATGAAAGTGTAGTTGATTCTTAAACTTCAGACATGGAGTTGGAAGCCTAGTTATTAAAGGGATTGAACCTCTGCAGATTCGGAAAGAACCCAAAAGAAAATCCTGAATGGATAGGGCCCTAAGTTGCATGTGGCATATATTTTTACAACATGTTTATTTGGTTCCTCTTTAAAAAAAAATAAAATCAACAACTCAAGCACACTGAGAATTATCTCATCTTTTACTTAATAGTTTTTACCAAAATAGCTCTTTACAGTGAACAGCAATTACCAAACTCTTCAGGGCAACAGTATGTCAACTGACAGAATCTCTGCTAGTTGTGCTCATCATAAGCAAAATATTGTCTGATAAACATACTCATTTCAGTATTTGTCATGGCCCTATAGACCACCTATCTGATCTGTAGCCCACAGAGGTCAAGTTAGGAAGTGATATATTAAAAAACAATAAAATCCATCCCGCAGAGATGAATTAGGAGTTATGAGTATGTCTGGTTTCATATGAGCTCCCTTATTGCATTAGGCCAATGGCTGTCTCTGATAATGGTCAACAGTGGAAACCTAGGGAAAGAAAGCATTATAAAGCTCTTATAGACTCTGTTTCTTGTAAAATTTTGGCTTGAGGATTTCCAGCAGATTGGCATGATGTGTTGTGTTTAACAGTCCTTGTTCTCCAGTTGCCTAATTTTCTTCAATCTGCTTGCTTTTCAACCTCTGCAATACCCTGTAGCATGGAGTTTCTCTAAGTAGTTTTGTACAAAATGGCTTTTTTTTTCTTTTCTTCACTTAATTACTTTCCTTTGAAGTTTGTTCTGTAACTTCTTGTGTGCCTTGTCTTTGGGCCATGAGAAGCAGCGAGCAGCCTCTTAATTCTGTTTGCTTCTCTTTGCCACTTATGACAGATCTCTCATGTTCTGCATCCTCCTTTTTCAGCTAGTCTCAGTCTGTTTAATCTCTTACCTTAAGGCCATGGCATGCTTTCCTTACAGCTGTAGCTGGAAGTTCACATTCTGCAAATACTTCTCCAGTGGTGGGAAGGGGAGCTACAAGAGGCTCCCTTGCTCTTAGCCCGAATGAGTGATCTACTAGTGTTGCTCATCCACAAAGCTTTCTCTGTGTAGCCAAGTGGGCGTAGCAAATGAAACCAGACAGGCTTGTATTGGTATTTGTCACCTTTGCTCTTAGGCCTTGCCAGAAGGATGCCTCTCTTGCATCAGTGTACAGTTCTCTCTGCTGTTCTCATCCTGCAAGTTTCTGCTACAGGTGATTTTGTCAGTGCCCAAGTATTTTTAAAGGTGTTCAGTTAATGTGTGCGTTTTCATCTTCTTCATACCTTTTAAAAGTGTCTTGCAGGTGCTGTGGTGTAGCTGTGTATGCATTAACTGGAAGCCGTAGTTCGTGTTGGGATAGGCAACAGCACTGGGCCTCCCTGGCAGGGATGTCCAAGGGAGCAGATGGACAGCACCTTAACTGCTCCCAGATCGCAGCTTCAATGGGAATGACCTGTCACTTGTGCTGTTGCAGGGCTGGGGAGGGGGATGGCAAAAGAGGAGTCTTGGGTGGCTTTATTCTGCCTCAGTCTGTGTGCAGGCTTGGCTGTGCCTTCTCTCAATTGCAGAGCCCCTGGTAACTCATAGAGCTGCAGCCTGCCCCATGTCCTGTGGCTGTGCGAGGTAAGAGCCTGCAGAGAAGGAAGCTTCTTTACATCTTTATGAAAACCTCACTGACCAGGTGGAGTTGCATGTACAAACAACTGCAGGTTTTATGTTGCATCACAGTCTTAAGAGTGATGCTGCTGTAAAGGTGGTTTTGTTTGTTTTGTTCAATTTTATAGTCGTACTTTCAGCTGGAATCTCTTTTCTCTCCCTGTTTCTCAGCAGAGATTTTATTACTACTCTTGACAACATGGGGTTCAGTTGCAGCAGCTGCAACACCTTGTCGCTCTTACCTATGAATACACATATGGTGAAACACCTCCCTACTTCTGTGGCTTGCGGGCATTTCCATTATTCCCAGTACAGGACTGCAGAGTGGACAAAGAGACCTGCTTTGGAGTCGGACTCCTTATCTCACTCCCCAGCTGCTTGGGAAGGTCAGCTGTGATAGTTCCTTGTCCTCACAGGATGGAAAGAATAGTGTTCTCCTGTATTTTCGTACTCCACCTGTTCAAGTCCCCATGCTCTGTGATCCACCCTGTGGTTTGGCACCTTTTCTCCTGTGCCAAAAAAGCCACCTCCATCTACTTATCAGCTTCAACACAGCTTAAGGAGGACATGTTTTCTACTAGGAACAGTAGATAAGTGGTGATCTAGTCTTACTCATTTAAATCTTGTTTATTATTTCAACTGGAAGGAAGAAGAGAGAGGAATTTAGAGGAATGTTAATGGTCAGCCCTGATCAGTGCATCCCCTCATTAAAAAAATATAGAAGTGCTATGAATTCAGCTTGACCGTTTGATGAGAAACTGAACCTTATGTGGTTTTCAAGATGCAACTCTTGACTGCTTTCCCTAACAAGACAGGACATTTTGGAAACCTTGGGCAAATACAATCATCCTCTGGTTCCTCTTTTTGGGGCGGCGTCAGCCCCAGTGGGCAAGTTTACTATTTATTTAGTCAATGCTGCACCTTGTGTTATGACAGAGAAAAATAGTAATTTAATTTTTTGCCTCTACTCTTTACATAAAAATGGCCAAACATCAATTGGCCACAGTATCTCTTTCATAATGTTTTTTCCCATCTCAATTTGGTGATTTAGAGAAACCTGGAATGGTATTTACATTTTCATAAATCTATTTTAAATCTGTTTGACTAAATGACCTCTCAATGTCCTTTGACATGTTGTATATTACAGATTGTAGAACATAACATTAAATTAATTGACCAGATATTAAAATTAATTTTTAATTCATTAGTTATTAAGACAGATTTTTATGTCTCTTTAAAAAGTTTTTTAAACTAAAAAGTATTTTAAGAAATCTTACAGTAAATGTTTGCTCATGCTGTGATGTTTTGACATGGAGAACCAAGATAATAGTGCAACCACATATATACATATTATAAGAAATGCTAGAAAATATAGTAGCATCTTAGTATTCAACCAATGATTCGAAATATTCCAAATGCTGTTTAGAGTTCTGGCTGTGACAGTACATTCCCTTTAATTGTTTCTATCCAGTGATAGTGCACCTTCAGTGCACTCTTTTTACTTGAGGAAAACTTTAGTATCCAGGTTGTTTATTTCAACTTGTAAATGAAAACTATTTTTTGTCAGATAAGGAAAGAAATTTTCAACTTAATGTTTCCTATATGAAAATATTTGTGTTCTTGCTTTCTTTGAGTAGAGTATAAAGATGCATCTTGATGTTTTCTGCCTTTCACAATCCTCAGGTTTTGTTAGTGAAGCAAAATTTTCCAGTAAAGTGGTTAGCCTCTTCAAAGCATTATAAGTAAGAAATAAATGAGTCAAAACACATAAAATATTTAATGCAGGCTGCTGTTGTTGATTATTTTATTTGAGATTTGGGAAGAACAAAACAAGAACAGTGAAAATTAACTGATTATTTTAAGCAAGTATCTTGTAGGGTATGAGAACTTTTGCCTATGCTATTAATAGGAAAGTTGTTTTTCGTAATCCCAAAAGGGGCATACATTTCTAAATCCTTCCTTCTTTGATAATATTTCTTGCCTGTGTTCCTTACCTGTCTTTTATCATGAAGGCATGCATTAGTACAGCTGAAGAGCAGAGAAACAGATACAAGTGGGCAACTGCTGGCGGCATCAGGCAGATAGAGGAAAGTGGGGCTTCACTTGAACTAGTCTAATACTGGTTATTGCTTAATCTTCGATTAAGTAATGACACTTTGGTGTTTGTTTTTGTGGTTTTTTTTTAAATCCCCATCTCCACTCCCACAATTTTATCACTGTGCAACAACAGCAGGACAATACTTAGTGCATCACAGGGATTTTCCTGATTTTTCTTTTGTTTGTTTCTGCATGTGCATCAGCAGGAAGGGCAGTGAGTGGCAAGGTCGCAGGATATGTGTTTGGGAGACCTGGGTGCAGCTGCCTGGTGTGCCGGAGGCTCCCTGCATGATGTATGGCTGCTCTGTGCTGCAGCTCTGAAATGTCAGGGCTTTCAGTGCTTGCTTAACATGAGCTTATCGTGCGGGTAGATACAGTAAAGACTGCAAAACACTTAGAGCCAAGGTAACGTGAATCATATCAGTTCTTAAAATAGAAAGCCCAGCTAAACGCTCAGAGGTATTTCTGCTCAGTCATATTGGTGAAGCGTGTGCTGCTCCTGCCTGGTGCACCCATGACTGCAGTCTCCTTGCAGATACAGGACACATGGCTGTCTTCGAACTGCCTGGGCAGCCAGCTGCTTGTCACACTGGGTGTGATGGCCTGGTGCTGGTCCATTTTTAGTAGCAGTACATCCACATCGGTCTTTCTTCAGAGCAGTCGTTGTCATTAGCTTCATTTCATTGAGTAAGTGGGCTTGTGGGGTTTTTTCTTTTGTCTCTTACTGGATGCCTCAATGTTAAGTCAGGTATGAGATTTCTTCTGAGGAAGCCCTGTAAAACAGACAACACACAATCAGTAACTGTCTCCTGTGCCGAGGGCCCTTTCAAGCAGACAAACACCCTGAGCACACGTAACTGGCGTAGGCGCTTTTCTCTGGCACTTGGTGCAGGTGCATAGTTAGAGGGCCTTATACAAGTTGGCCCCTTTTTCCTTGGCATTTCCTTCAGGGATCATGTATCTACCGTGGAGTTTCCAACAGCCTGACAAGAGACAGTTTGTGTGATGCTGGCCTGAGGAAGTGAGAGCTGTGATGGCTTTACTCTGTCAACATGATGCTCCTCCCTGCCCTGTGGGTCTGCCACCCTGCCGGCCTCTTTGACCTCTGGCATTGACTGCCGTGTGATGGCTGAGGGGTGGTGCCTGTGTGTTTAATGTCACTGTGATTTTCCCGCTGGGAACTTGCTACTTGTTTCCTCACACTGGGGACCTTGTTGGTCTCCCAGGGAGAGGCCCACGGCAGTGAGATGGGCCTCGCTGGAGTAGCAGATAGGGGTGCTGTGCAGGCAGCCATACCGAGCACAGTACCTTGCTGAGGGCCGTGGCTCCCTTTCCTGAGGGACGTGCCCTCATTTTAGCACTTTCCCTGCCTGGGAGTGATGCCGGGAGGAGAGCAAGTCGCTGGGAGGTGGGTGAGAAGTGTTCACCAGGCTGCAGCTGGGCAGACACGCTTCAGACTGTGAGTGTGGGGATGCCAGGCAAGACCAGACTGGTTGTGGTTCTAGAGAAGGAAGTGCTTTTTTCTTCTTTTTTCTTTTTATGTTAAAAGCAGGTTTTCTTTCAAACTCAATATGGTATTTTGAAGGAAATAAATTATTTTTTTTGTGTCCAAATCTCTACTGCTGTTTTAGGAAAACAATAATCCTGTTAATAAACAGCTGGTGTAAAACCAAGGCTGTGTTCAGGACCAGAAAACTGATAACGAGGACTGAAGCAGACTACCTCAGAACCACGTATTCAGTGGTATATTTGCTTGAATTAATGACAGTCTGATGTTGTTTATATTTTTTTAAATTAATTCTGCCCAGATCAGTATCTTTTTCAGGATGCTAGTGCTAAAGCTGCAATCTTTAATGAACAGAAGTATTTCCGTGTCAGCCTGGCCTACCTGGTTGCTCTGCGTACAGGCCAACATGTGCAGCTTGCTTCAAAAATGAAAATAAGGCTGCTGGTTCACTGCTGGGTGTCAAGAAAGCACTGGGAAGACAGCACAATTTAAATTCTTTCTAGCCTCTTGGAGAGTTTCTGCTGAGGTAATGGTAGCACTGCACGTGTTGCTGGTGACTTGCTATTCTGAGAAGGATTTCTGATTTTTAACAAGCAGCTTGGCATGAGGCAATTTAGCTGAAGACCTCTGGTATAAATCTGTCCCCCTGCCCTCGCAGTGGGTGAATGCATGGATGCAGCACCAGAAATTAAAAGCTGCACTTCTGTGCAGTTGAACTTGGGGTGTGCTGTATTTTATTGTATTGTCAAAGTGTGTTATAAATGTGAAGTAGCATCACTTACCCTCTTTTTATACACAGAAGGCAAAATGATGGGCATTAAGTGCTTTGCAATAGACTGAATGATGGATCATTGTGGTAGAAGGGTGCACAAAATATTGTCAGGATTCCCTTTTGGCCCATAATGCCTGAATGAACGTGTGCAGGGGATTATATTTAGGATTTCTTCATCCTACTTTTATGATATATCAGCTGACTTCAGTCCAGGATTGTACTATTTCAGGTCATAAGTCATGCTAGAAGATGATGTTTTGGATTTTTTTTTTCTTCTCATTCTTAAACCCCCAGTACCTTTGTGGTAGCTGCCAAATTACTTTATATAAAAATGTAACATACAAGGAAAACAAAGGTCAAGACTATGTCTTGTTGCTATTGCATTTCATACAGATCCATGTTATTAGCCAGATTTCTGTAATGTGTGCTTCCTTGCCTGCTACAATTATTTATTGCCTAATGACAAAGGAATTGGCTATTGCTGGTACTGCTGCTTCTAAAACCTGGTGCATCCCCCCTTTGCTGAATTACAGATTAATATGGTAATCAAGACTTAATATGAAATAGTAGCAAGACAAGTTTTATTTTGTGGTAGGCCCAGTACAATCTTCAGAAAATCATTGAATATTTTATTTTGGGCATGAGGGAGGGATAGGATAGATGTAATCACTCTGTTATGGGGTTCTTGAATAGAGTTGGGGTATATTACTAGTTTTTAAAAATTTTCCAGTTAGAATTAAATAAAGAAGCAATCACAGAATGGTTAGGGTTGTTACTCCTTTTGCTGAACATCATTTAATGCGAATTGTTTAACCTTTCAAGCCTTTTCAGTGGAGCAAATATTGCTAAACCAGGTTCCAAGTGAGTGTTTTTTCCAGTTTATATAGCCTTTTTGTGAGATTGGATAGGATATTAAAAAATAATAATAAAAACCCCAAACACAAGTGATCTCTCTTCCTTTAGATATTTGAAAGGTTTTATTAACTCTATTCATATTTCATAATTTCCCTGGCAGTTGACTATGAAATCTGACCTATTTAAATGGTTTTACTGTACTACATTTCCTGGAGACCTTTCAAGATAATTTGCTTCCTAATCTAAATTTAACAGTTATATAAACCACATTTTGGAGACTTGGAAATTGCTACCTACTGTCTTTGCCTTTGTTTTTTTTTTTTTTGGTAGACGAGCCATATTGTAAAAATGTAAGTACAGAATTTTAATCTGAAATTTGCATGTAGCTTGTCATTTGGTTTTCATACATAGATGCTGTTTTTCTTTCTAATAAGATAAAGAAAGTAGGTTATTTTTTGTCCCACTTGAAAATTTCCATAGTGCTGTGGCCAATTCCATTTTTGTCAGGCTATTTTAAGATGTGAAGAAATAAAATCTCACAGGTCTAGGATATATTTGCTTAACAGTTCCTTGAATTTCTTCGTTGCTTTTTCCTTCTGTATAGGTCCTAACAGGTACTGAGTAGCATATGGATATGTTTAACCTTTCTCTGCAACAAACTGGAGCCAGGAGAGATACTGGCTACTCCTTGGTGATACTGTTTTGTTCAGAAGTCTTGGCTGGCTTTAAGGATTCATTTTGTGTGCTTGTCACTGATGTCTTGTCTAATATGCTGTACAAATTCGGACTCTACAATATCTCATCCTTATTTCTGCTGTAACTGATGAGCTATCCTGAGGAATGTGTCAGAAAAAGAGGCTAAATTTAATAGTTTATTTGGTAAATTTAATTGTTTATTCCAATGTAAACTCAAAAGGGGAAAATATTTGTGGCTGTTTCTGCAGGTATTTGAAATGAGGTGTTGCTTTGGGTAAAGCTCTGAAATGTTGTTAACTATCTGCTGTTTATGTATGGTGCTTGACTGTTTTGTTTTGTTTTGGTTTTTTTTTTGAGTGATGCATGGTAACCAGGTTTTCAGAAAGGGGAAGTGCCTTGAGTCAGTGCAACATTGATTTTCCTCGAGGAGAGGAGAGAATGGTGGTAGAGGCAAGTGGCTATTTCTTGTTCACTTCAGCAGTGCAGACGTCTCAATAAGCAGAAAGGAGCAAACATTTTAGAAATCGTTAATTATAAAACATATCCCTTAGATTTTTGGAAATAGCAGTGTTACGCTCTTAGTCAGATTCTTGCACTGGCTGGCAGAGATACTGGTTACTCTTAGCTTGGGCTCCGTGTTTAGTTTCAGCTAGGTGAGTACAGTGTTGCTTTTTCCTGGCTTTCCTTAAAAGTGCAGTGATATATTGGATACAAGCATTGGTTCTGGCTCCAGGGCAAAATTCCCAATGTGTAAAGTAGCCTTCCAGAAGCCAGGGAAAGCTGGCAGCTCAACGTTGCTGTCTGTAGCTGAGGTTTTCCTGGGATTGTTTTTGGTTGAACATCTGAAAGGGTTCAGGGCATCCTGAGCTGCATTTGTGTGTTTAGGTGACAGCAGGGAATGAAGCCATTTTCTCTTTTTTCAAGTTGTGGTTCTTGTCTTAAGCTGTTTCAAGCAGATTGGGGATAACCATGCAGCCATGGCTTGCCAAGTCAGAAGTGCAACAGGTGTTGAATGTGGTTCAAATTTGGGAATAACTCTAGTAATTGATATTAAAAATGATACCAGCAAATGTTCCATTGCAGTAGTTGCCTGGAGAGTCGAGCATCTTTTTCCTTGGTACATGATGATTTCTTAATGTCACTTCTGTATTTTGATTTTCATATACAAAATCCCTGGAGGTCAGCATCTTGTATACGTTGTCATACAAGTGATTGATAAACTGTTAATCCTCCTGAGGATTTTTTGGTGGTTTCTTTTTTAAAGGGGGGGAAAAGTGCTTTAGATCAAGGTATATTATGTTTGTATTTTTAAGGTAATCTGTGCTTGACTGTAAGACTTCAGCATTCTTCAAATCCACAGCTGAAGCATCCCTGCTTACCTTCTAAGGTAGTGAGAATCATGAATCCATGACTGAGAAATAAGGATTTTTGGGGAGCATTTTGAGGAGGCTGGAGCCACTTACCTCTTTTGATCTGCAAGAACATTTCAGTGTTGAGTTGCTTTACACTCTCTGTTTTTTGTAGCTTTTATACTGAAACGGCTAGAAAGTTTAAGTGCTAAAACTAGAATTCTGGAAATTCAAACAAGAAGTTCAGCATGCACATTTGGAAAACACCTGGATAAACTGAAGGGTGCTGGACTGCTTTGGGGGTGTTGGACTGAAGATGGGAAAGGCTGACATCAATTTTCACCATGTGGGGGGCTCTGGCTTTGCATCTCCCATTTTCCTGAACTGAGAGGCTGCCGATTCTTCCGCATTCTACAAAGGCAGGAGAAGTGATGCGGGACCTTTACCACAGAATGGATGTTACTTTGGGATCCCTCAGTAGCGGTTAGGGAGTGGAAACACCATTATCAGGGAGCCTTTCTGATGAGCTCTCATGCTTTGGGGTGGAAGCAAGCTGGAAGGTGTGTGGGAGTCCCAATGTACGCAAGGATACAGCAAAGGGGTTCCCTGTTAAAAACAAAAGTGAAAAACCCCCTGTAGAGGTGCTCCTGTTGAATGGGGGTGAGGTGTACTCCTCCTGCATCATGTGGGGGCATACAGTGAACTTGTATCCTGTTGGTCACTTTAATAAACTGTCTTGCTGAATGCAGCACACCTGTGATTTGTTGTAGCTCTGAGGGTTTTTATTCACTCCTGTCGTGGCTAATATTGCTGCAAGAAAATCAGACCAGAATCCAGTGCTATTACTATTCAGGGCTTTTTACCCTGAGTGACTGCTTTTTCTGTTTCTGTCTGCTATGATGGAGGTGTAAATCTCTTGCCTGAGCTGCTACAAATCCAGTTCTGAAATAACAGCTTTTTAATTTTGTTTAGTTTTGGTTTGGGTTTTTTTCCCCCCTCCTATGGAGTTGTTGGCAGAGGTGTGCTTTCTGTTCTGAGGTTTTTGTTACACTTGCCATTTCTGTGCAAGCTGTCTTTGAAGTAGCCATCTCTGCTCTTTTTTCCCAGTTGCCCAGGCAGAAGTCCAGGCTTCCTGGGTGTTCCCTCTTGTAGTTGTCTCTCTCAACGTCATGTTCGACCCTAATTTAATTGAATGCTCATGTTGTGCTCTAAAGATAGCTGTCTTTATAGTACAGAGTGAAAAGGTTTTATTGCTTCATGTTTATATAGACTGTAAGAGATGGGAATCACCTGCCATAAGCTTTCAGCATCTTTTAACAACTGCTCAAAAATTCATCTGAACGTAAAAACAAAGCAAGCAGCAAGCACTTGCATTTCTTGCAAAGAAATGGAAGTGGAGAATACTGCTCAGCACACCTAGATGCGTCTTTCTGTTGTCTCCCAAGGTCTTGTATGATACCTAATAGCCTGTAAGCCAGGCTTTTTGGAACTGAAGACTGCCAGCAGAGAAGGTGTTGCCATGGGCAGAACCTCCTCTTTTTAGGGAAAGTTGTATGCTCCAGAGGGCTGAGTTTGGCTGCTGGAGTACAAGCCCTTGAATAGGCAATACTATTTTATTTGCTCTTGATTAAAATCCATACCTTTAAATTTCATGAGCTGGCAATATGAAAGTAGTCTTCTAGACCTCCCCTTGCTTTCCTGCATTAAACTTCAAGTCTGGTACCCCCAAAACAGGTACAAAGATAAGTCCTTCTGACCCAAGTGCCTTCTACATGTAAAACAGCTTTTGTCCAATAGATTCATGGAAGTTTCTTCATCTGCACAAGCCACCTTGCATTGCTAGCTGGAAGTGAAGTCCTGTGGTGTTTTGGGCATTTCATTTTTGGTGTCACTCTTTTCTTAGACAGTGGTCTTCATATACAGCATGGCTGCCTTGCTTCCTCCATGTTGCCTGAGCTCTGAGAAGGTGAATTAATGTGAAATTAATTGTTATGTAATGGAATTTTATATCTTGCTTAAGTGGTGCAAATGACATCCTTTGATGTCCCATGCACAGTCCTCTGTCTGTCTGTCTTCTCCCCCAGGTTAAATACCTTATTCAGAAGTTCTGTATCTGCTTGCTTGAAAACTGCATGTCCTTTTTCTGCTTTCAGGAGTGTGGGCCATGTCTTTTATAACAGGCTAAAAGGATTGGTTTAAACTTTGAGTGAACATTGCATTTAAATTCCAAAAACTCACTCTCTTAAATACAAAGACTGCTGAAATTTTCCACTAAATTAAACACTTTTGCTGCAAACAATTCAGTTTCAATCTCTTCAAAGCCTTTGGGCAGGCTTCTCTTATCTGGAAATCTTGTTTATCCCATGGTATTTGTATAATCTCAAGACCCATTGTACAGTAACTAATGTGGAGGTTTTATCAAATAGGATATTTAGCTGTGTTGCTTTTTTCATGACATGTGGTTATGTTTAAGAAATGAAGCTGCTTACATTTCAGGTGTGGCCAGACTGACACTTAGGGTACTGCAGGCATTTCAGGTTCAGCTGTGTGTAACCTACTTGTGCATATCTTCTGCTTAAAAACAAACAAAAAAGATAGAGTTCTTATTTATTCTTGCAGAATAATTTTTTACTTCTCTTGTCTATTGATTTTATCATTCAATCTATTAAAAACAGAGGTGATTTTAGTTTACTGCAATTAATTGTAAACAGTTATTGAACCTTACTTAACAAATGTAACATAAAATATTATCAAATGGCAGGACTAATAAGAGTGTATGTGGATTTCTGTTGGCACTTGTTTAGAGTATATAACTGATCACTGGTTTTTTGTTTTGTTAAGTAGAGGTGCAAAAATTTCTTCTTCCCTACTCTCTGTATGCATTTCATGTTCAAAAATGAATTTCAAAGTTCAGTATCTTTTTTTAATGCAACTGAAATGTGCCACAGAAGTATTTCTCAGTGATACTGTTGATCAGTTCTCAAACTTCTGAAAACCATATTTCTTGTTAACTAAATGGTGATCAGATGATTAAATTAAATGGCACCAGTCACTATTTTCTATGATTGTCTCTATTTGAAATCTGCCTTTTGCTTTGCATGGATGCTTTTGGGGGGAAGGGGTTGTGGTTTGGTTTTGGTTGAGTTTGGTTTTTTTGGTTTGCTTTTTAAGGTGGGT
The DNA here is from genome assembly GCF_001715985.3 of Manacus vitellinus. NCBI lineage: Eukaryota > Metazoa > Chordata > Aves > Passeriformes > Pipridae > Manacus > Manacus vitellinus. The sequence goes on from NW_021940813.1 coordinate 30,337,940, forward strand.
TGTATTTCTAAATCCTTGCCTTGCTGTGCATCCACCTTATTTCCTGGCCTCCACCCGTCTCTCAGCTAGTGACTGCCACCATGGCAACTCTTCCTCCAGCTGAACAGATGGGACATTGAGTCTCCTCGGAGAGCAGAGCACCGCTCACGCCCTGCCGGGAATCAGTTGGCAGGTTGCACTTCTTTCTGCAAAATTAAAAGCAAGCTCTGCCCAGCAGAGGCATGCTAGTTTTGAGGGTGCTCAATTCCACAAATAATACCGTAGTCTAGTAGTTGCTTGAAGAAATGAAACATAGTGGCTGAGCTGGGATTATTTCTATGCCTGAGAGCTCTTCAGAGGAGCTTTGCCTTTAGTGTGAAGAACTTGGCATCAGCCAGCAGCCCGTGGTTTTCTGGTAGAATGGTTGCTATCAACTTTTTTTTTCTCTTTAGGATGCGTCAGGATGAAACGCCACAGGCATCTAAGCACCAGTGACAGTTCAGACAATGAGAGTAAGTAATACCTGCTAGTTTTTCTTTGGTCTATCACCCCCTTGTGGTTTCCTTCTGTGGTTTGAGGGCAAACCATTTCACCTCTTATAAATTAAAAAAAAACACAAACTTTTTTGCTTGATTTCTTTTTGCATTTGTGGTCTTTGGTGTTCTGAATTGTGTTACAGGAGGAAAATGAGGCAAACAGTCTTACAAATCTAAGGGGTGTTTTGAATCTATGTAGAATTTCAAGAGATACTTGTATATCTTTGCCATTCAGAGCTGCCAAGGAGAAATTTGTAATTCAAGTGAAATTTTACTGCCCAGGGTCCTATTCTGTAATTATTTTTTTAAAAAGAGTCCTGCTGTCTTGTGTTGTGCAGAGCCTCAACGTTATATTAGGTGGGGGTGGCAAGCTATTAAAGCATCGATATGTGAGAGTTGTAACCAGTCTACTGATTGTTACCTTACCTTGTACTGGTTCTTGATCTATTTCACTTTAGTCTGTTAAACAATTTAGTAAAGTTACATTTTAAATGTTCCTGGGCACACACCTACCTGAAGATCTTCTGGTTTTGTCTGCAAAAAAACCAAAACAGAGCAACCCTTTATGGCAGGGTCTTGTTTGTTTCTTATAAACCCGTGCCTATCTAATAGCTCTACACATAATGATGATTCAGTGTCATATTCCCTGCGAGTCATCAATGTATCTTCTTCTGAAATAATATTTTGCCCAGAAACGTCTAGATATCCCTCTGGTTTTTTGCATTTCTCTTCAGCACACTTTATCATTGCTTTGTTCTTTACAGGTTGTTATGGGCACTTGCAAACTCTGTCCTCTGTTTTGCTCCTCCTTCCACTTTGTTAGAAGGGTACTAAATGAAGGAAAGCAGTCTGCCTACTGGTTTCTGTTTACTCTTGCTTGTATTGGGCAGAGCAGAATGTACCCATAAACTCAGTTTGCTGTGGTTTTCGAAAGAATGAGTGGAACAGGAGGAGCTGTAATTAAGCCTGCAGGCTGCCTAAGAGGTTTTTTTGCCCACGTCTTGTCAAAAAATTATAATTCAAGAGATTGGAGTGCCTTGTGTTTTACTGAAAAAAATAAATGAATTGAACTGAACTATAGTTGTCCTTTTTATTTCTTTTTTTTTTTTTTAACAGGTCCTTCCACTTCCTTTTCTTCTTGTTCTAAATACAGGAGCAAGTCAAAAACACCAGCAAATGAACAAAAGAAGCCTGCTGAGGTAAGAACTAGGGTTAAAGGTTGGTTGCTGGTAGTTTTTAGTCATGTAGTTTTCATGTTTCTGAGCCTTGAAATAGTGACATTTGAACCTAGTGCTGGTGACTGCTTTTGTCACCTGTCAAAGTCTGTGTGAACCCGTATTTTCCCCACTGTGTGAATATTATAGGAGCTCTGGTGTTTGATGTCCCAAAATTACTTATGGTATGTGCAGACAGTAACATGTGGTTTGTTCTTCCCCTGAAATTTAGTATCATTTTGAAATTGGCAAAAGCTGGGATAGTCTTATGATTTGAGAGCATGGCACAGAAAAACAGTTCGTGTGTATGTGTTTGGGAAGGATACTTTCTTTCTGCTTTAGGATGAAAAGAGCAGGACACTTAAGTGGGCAGGATATGTATAAGTAGTGCTTGCTCAGCATCTGCTACTTTGTTTTTTACTTTGGCTTTTTGCTTTCAATAAGGTTTCTTTTTACTCTGCCATCTCCACCTGTTAGAACCCCAACAGGTATCACCACTGTCACTGGACCTGTATTGACCCATTTAATAAATTTGCATTTATGCACAAAGCAGTTCTCAAAGCCCTTCTGTCAACTATTCTACTGGTAGGCTCTCTTTGTGGAAGATTTGTTGGCTGCCTTCTCCAAATTTTATGCTTGCTTTCTTAAGGGCTGAAGTCAGATACTAACTGCAAATAGGATAAATATTTCTGGCAGCTAATTCCCCTAACTTGTTATCACATTCCCTCTGAATGAGTCCTTCAGAATTTTTGTATGACTGTTGATGCCTGAGCTTGCTGAATAAAGACTGACAAAATCCACTTTGTTTCCGTAGAATTTAAAGTTAAGTCTCAGAAATTATTATTTTGTGTACTATACCAGCAGCTTTTTACCTGTGTGGTTACTGCTGTGCAAGGTTGCATGAACTATATAGATTGTGCTCATATAGTGAAACCTATTCAGCAAACATACTTCATGCTTCTTTTCTAAATACTGTTAACTAGATGGGCTTGGTTTGGTAAGAACAAGGAAAATGACACAGAATGTGTCCTTTCTTTGGAAGCTTAATTTTTATTACAGGTTAATTGAAGAAAACTCATTGATTTGTTTCTAAAATAAAATCTTGTGTGTTTCAAAAAAGCAAAACTGGCTAGAACTAGCTACATAGTGTTTTATTTGCAGCCACCAAGAAGGTTAAGAAAAGCCTAGTGTGCTTTTTACCTTTAAAATGTTCGTATGAGAATTATGGTTCTGTAAAAATTTTAATCTTAAAACAGCTTGTGGCTACTGAGATCTTGTAAGTGTGTGCCTAGGCAGTGGCTTTGTTACTAGCCAAGCTGTGCAAATGGGAACTGAAGCACATACACTGCCAGACTTCTTGCTGTTTCAGATACACCTCAGTGCTAGTCCCTTACCAATCCCTCCTTTCTACCCAGCCATCCAGCTTTCTTCTTGTATCCCTTCATTTTAGGGATTGTCCTGTTACAGTTTTCTTTGAATTTGCTCCGTTTTGTCTCTGTGTGCATATGTACCTTATAAACAATAATTATGATGTGGTCCGTGTATGTAACATACAAGTGTTCACTTTATATAACTTCTAGCAATTAAAATTAGCAGTGTTTTCAGTTCCTCCTTTTGAGATCATCTTTGCTGCTTTCTACCTGTTCCAAGACAAAATCTTGATCCCTTTAATGCTTGGAAATAAGAAACTTTGAAGAACAAAATCTGGAATACACACCTGAAATTTAAAAAGTGTATTTCATAGCATAAAAAGTGTATTTCAGTAATACTGGAATCTCTTTGTCATCTTTCATTTAAGATCCCTCTACCAGGAAAAAAAAAAAAAGAAAGAAATAAATCTCAAACTTTAGAATATGTCCTCTTCTGGAGGAGTGTCCTGTGTACAGTATTTAAAAGAAACCTTAAACAAAAAAAAAGTCCTTTGGGGAAGTGAATGGAAGGGAAGGTGGCAGTAATAATGTGTACCCCTTGTTTCTAAGACTTTTGGCTATCAGCAAGCACTGCTTCCAACCCCTTGAAAAGCATATGCTAGAGACTGTATTGCTCGAAATGCTGTTGTCAGCAGAGCATTGAATTGATTATTTATGCACCAAGTGGTAACAAGGGTGTAAAGTGCAGACTGAAAAGGGACCCCACCACACACCATTCTAAAACTCGTGTTGTAATCCCACGAGCTTTTTGTAGTAATAGTTGTGTTAATATCTGTTAGATAGAAATTAAAAAGTTCAGGCTGACAGCATCTTTAGCAAGGCCTCTCTTTAACAAGTTGGCACTGCTCTCCTTTCATTCACCTCTGCTTGCCAGGCACCAAGCTGTTTCTTGAGTTAGTGATGCAGAAAATCTAGAAGGTCAAAGCTATAAATAGCTATTTGGGAATATTTTTGTTCATGGTCTTCATACATTAATTTTTCTTTCATGCCAGCAAGCCTGGCTTTTTCAGTTAAATTGCGTATGAATACACAGGCTATTTTCCCCTTCCTCAACCATACAGCCCAACCAGAGTACTGAGGTTGTTCCCTCTCCAAATAAAAGCTTGGGTTTGGTACTCTGACCAACAAGCAAGTGGTGAGTATATGTGTCACTTGCTTCACAGGACTTCTCTGTATATACCAGGATCCTCTGTGGTTGCCTGTAAAAAGTGACAACTGGCTGCAGCTGAGGACTGCTCTGCCTTGAATTGCCTCCCAAGTGCTTTAGAATTGAGGTGGGTGTGGGAATGGCCCCAGTGGAGTGAGGTCATCTGGTGTTACTACCAGGCCAAGAGGTGCACTGTTCCAGTGCAAACGTCAAAGACTGTTCCCATAGCCTATATCAGCCCAGAAGGGATGTTACTCGGTTGGACCTGGGGTCCACTTACTCCAGTCTCCTCTTCGGAGAAAAAGGTGAAAATAAGGCAAGCCTATAATGATGCTTCTGCAGACCATGGTGCTGCTCTATGTAATGTCAAAAGCAAGGCTGCATCTCTTTCTTGGATTGCAATCTATCACTAACTACTGAGATGGTGACTTAAAAATTTTGTTATCCAATTAGCTTTAGCATTTACTTTGAATAAATAAGTTTTGTTAAGATTACAGGCACACCAGTAGTATAAAGTCATAGTCATTTTTGAGACCTTTATATGAAGATGTTGGCTACATGCCATTTGTGGTGTTGCCCCTCAGTGGATTAAAATGTAGACTGGGGGGGCTTGCAAGCCTAAGCAGTAGGCTGTGTGGGAGTAGCAGGATAGGAGGCATTTGGATGTCTGGCTCAGCATGAAGCCTCTACTTAACAGTTTCCTGTCTCTATGAAAGCTGAAGCAGAAATTGATGGTGGAGTAATGGGAATCATTTTTGAGGGGAAAACCTATTAGCTGGAGTGTCCTGAATGACTACCCTTTTCTTCTCCCTTATGCTAGTGGGGTCACAAAAGAGTGTAACAGATCTTTATGACACTCAAATTCATTTTTTTTTGGTCCTGTCTCTCTCTTGAAACGGTAAAGAAGTTAAGTTAGTATTGTGCTGGTTTTTTAAACCCTTCTCATATAAGATGGCAGTATTTTACCTCTCCTTGCAAATGGAATTTTGAATCTCACAGCAAGAGTAGTTTTTAATCCCTCATTGCTGATTGTGACAGCTGTGTTATCATGTGAAATACAGCTTGTCTTCCAGAAGTAAATGGTCTGCTTTCATTACTTGGGTATGTGAAACTCGTTTTAGTGGCATTTAACTACCACATAAATCATGGGTCTTGATCCTGAGGAGCACCCTGGAAGACTAGACTCTTGGCAGAAAATGGATTCTTTCTGCAGTTTGAAAGTGGTTGCTTTTGGTCTGTAAATGAATGGGTGATATGGTTAAATCATATTGCTTTGCATGTACCATGCAGAATAAGAGACTGTTACTTTTTTTGTGTATGCTTACCTTAGAAAATTCTGAATTAACTTGTGTACGGTCTTCTCAAGACCTCTGGCAAACATACCTTATCCATGAACTGCTTCTTAGCCTGCTTGGATTAGTTGGTTTTAAAAAAATAAATTGCAATACTTTTACGTAAGTCAGAGGTTCAAACTCATTGGTTATTTTGAGATATTGTCTCAGGCTATTTGAACTCTTTAGGAAGAGGTGACCCAAATGCAGAAGGGTGTGGAACAGCTTGCTTGTGAAAGGGTGAGCTATTTTACCTTTGAAGTCAATGAGCAGGCATAACTGTAAAGTATGAATGGAAACAGCAGAGCTGCAGAGCTTCAGTCTTGCCTGTCCTTGTGATGGAAGAACTGGGGAGGAAAGGCGTCCGGGGGGGCAGGGCAGGATTTGATAAATGAGGCCAAAAGTTAGAAAATCTGTAGCAATTAAAAGGATATCCTTTCCATGCATCATGTAATTAGACTGTGAAGCTCATCTGCTACAGGAGGTTGTTGAGACTATGAATTAAACAAGATTAAAAAAGGAATTGGACAGATGATAGCAAGTACAGATTTTTCTAAATATCTGTATAAATTAATACCCACTTTAAAAATTGATTGTTAGGATTAATCCCCAAATCCAAAGCTTATGTCTGATTAGCAAGCAGAAGGAAACTTGACATGTTCTTGCACATTCTTCTGGCTCATGAGATACTGTCAGAGACATGATGTTAGGTAGGGTTGATTTAGTATCCAATTTCCTGGCTTTTCCTCCACATGCTTGTAAAAGGAGGCTAGGGAGATTCATGGCTACTTAAAAGAAAAGTACAATATTTCATTTGCTTGAGTCCTGGATAATCCATAAAAGCAGTTTTAGGGAGTAGGGATTTTAACATTAGGATTTATAGCATTGCTTGTCCACATTGTGTGAATGTTTGAGAACTACAAATTTAGTGTTGTACTTGTTCCTGTCTATCACAGCTTCTTCTAACATTTTAAGTTTTTCAGTCCAGTTGGTATATATGCCTGGAACTGTAGTTTCATTTCCATTTTAAAATTATGTTGCTTTTTATTTACTTTCTTGCCAAAACCCCCTCAACCAACCCAAAACCTAAGTAAACATGTCTTAAGTTTCCACACTTCTCTATAATAAAGTGCCTTATTTCTGAAACTTCATGTCCAGATTTTAATGTATTAATAAGAAAAAACTTTACCTTTCCAGGATGGCCCCACCAAATTCAGTTTTTTGGAGCTTCATCCCCTGTAAATGGGCAGTCTTTTGCACAAAGTGTAAAACATCCATACAAAGATTAAACTATGCTCAGATACTGTATTGCTATATTACACTTGTAACAGGTCATATTAGAATTTAACTTTTGTTTTATCATTTACGAGGTGATTTTAGGTGTAAACCTGCTGCTTTGTAGGTGTGTTACAATTTTGCTGAGGACCTGTACTTACTTCAGAGTTTAAAGAGCAGAGTAAGCTTTAATGCTTGCAAGTGCTTACGGGAATAAAGAAGTTAATAGATCCTTTCGAAGGAGAACAAAAAAAGATGATTTGATCCTCATCATGACAAAAAATTCTTGTATAATTCACACTTTACTGCTTCTGGAGCAGTCGGCCTTCTTAGTCCCTAAGCAATGGGCATGAGGAACTGAAACGCCTGTTGCTGACTCGCTGGGGGTTCTGCTGGGTGCAGGGAAAGCCTTAGGACTGAAGCAATTAGATGCAATCCAACAGTCGCACTTTGATTGTAACAACAGAGCAATTAACCCATCATTTACTTAAGCCTTGAAGGTGTGGTTCCCAGTCGTGGCCTAGACATCTGTGGCAAGTGGCTTATCCTTGCTGGGAGTTTGTAAGCAGTTGGTCAAAGTACCTGAAAGCTCAAGAAGAAATACCAGTTTTCTTTTCATTTCTGAAAGATGGCACAATCCATTTATTTTTCCTTACACATGCATTTGAGCAAGACAAGGTGAATGAGCAGTGGCATCAGTCAGCTTCAGTAATAGCTTGCAGAGGGGTATTGGAAAAGGTATTTGACTCATATTTTTCCTTCTGTTAATGTGGTTTCAATTTTGCAGTAGTCATGAACAAAAGGTGCCTGACAGTCCGTGCAGATCTGATATTTGAATTGTTCAAGATAGGGTTTGTAGGAGGTTGTTGTACCATCAAGACCCATTCTCTGTTTTCAATGCTAGTATTTTACTGTAATTCTCTACAGCTTTACTTGTATTCTCCCTGAGATCTTTAGGGGATAAGGATACTTCACGCTATAAATAGTGTTTTTTGTTTCATAGGCTTGATTTATTCTCAGAGTAAGCACAGCAGGGTCCTGTGAGGAAGATTATATGTTGGATTTTCATAGAGTGCTTCCAGAAGGAGTTTGAGTTCAAGTCAGAGACTGCTTTTGGTGAAGCATTTATAAATAGATTCCAAGAAGTTAATTTTCCTTGGACATACTCCTCTAACATAATTTCCAAATAGGACTCAGACGTCTGAAAAACAAATAAAACATTTGGACCATATCTTCATTCCACAGCTCCGTGATATCATTGTTGCTTGGTGTGTTAGTGCTGTGGGGGGAGCAGAGCATCCATATTTCTGGAAAATTTTTGTAGAATTTAGCTTTCAGAAGCTTTAAAGACGGCAGTGTGTCTCTGCAGAGGTGCCTAGGAAGTTCTTAATTCCTCAGCAAGTCCAGGCAGACTTTTACTGCTTAGCAAAAAGCTAATCTTGACTAAATAGCAAGGTGTTCTCTTCTAGATTTAAGCCCCAGTTCTAAAGCATGAAATAAGTAATAGAAGTTCTCGTTTAAATGGTTAAGATTAGATGATGATGATGACATAAGCAAACACATTTCTGATTGATGTCATTCACTGAGTGCTGCACTGTTGTCAGCTGAAACTAAAAATTCCTGGCAGCAAAATGAAATGGCAAGTTCAGACCAATTAGTCTTACATGGTAGGCAAGGCTAAAACTCTGACTTTTCATGCTTTCAATTGCTAAAAATATTTTTTAAAAATCCCACTGCCACAAGAGTAACTACTGTGGAATGCTCTCAGTGGTGGGGAGTTTCCCACTTGTGTGTGTATGCAGCTGGCTGTGCTACCTGTGGTTGGTTGTAGCTCAGCTTTGCAAGGCCCTTCTCTGTCCTGGTAAAGATACTCAGCACGAGCTGAGTCTGCTCTCGAGGAGTGATGTGTCTGAATGGGAATACCTTATTAGCCTAGACTTGGCATGCTCATTTTTCAGGTATTTTCAATATGTATGATATTACAGGTATTAAAGCTGAAGGTTTGTGCTTTGCTTATGGTAAGAAGTAGACCTGCTTTTGGGTGACTGGAAGATGACCACTGCATTTCATGGCCTCACTGGAAGTGAAGGTGGTCCTTGCCAAGAGGAGAGTATGTGCTGTGGAGTGGACTAGCTGTTGTTCTCTGCGCGTAGTAAAGGAGCTGCATTGTTTTTCAAATAAGCGTCCAAAAAGAAACAACCATGAGGAAAACCTGGCTATCTGAATCCTAAAGGTGTGTCTGCTCTTTGTGTAGATGGCTTAGTTCATAGCCTTGAGGCTGTCTGCTGAAGTAGAATTTACTTGATTTGTCAGACAGATTTTTTGGGTTCCCTGGGTGTTTTGGTTTGCTTCCACAATGAAGGAAATAGAGTGAGTATTCTCATACATTGTCCTCTGAGAATATTTTACTGTTGGAAGACCCTGCTTGACCACATGTGAAGAAATGATGAATGATGGGAGCTAGAGATTGTAATGATTCAAGTGTCTGCAAGAAATCTTCAATTGGACTTATCACAAGTATGAACAGGCAATTCTTAGGAAGCCTAAGTTGAGTTTTGGGGTTTCTTAAGGTTTCAGCATGTTTTTATTGGTTAAATTTTTGACCTTAAGTGGTACCTGTATTATAAATTTTATTAATCTGAAGCGGAGAACTTAATATTGCGGTGTAGTGATGGTGTGGTCAGTACTGTACAACAGTCAAAAGAAACCCAAAAGAAGTCCATGCTCCATGGGGTTTGTGCTCTAAAAATAAAGATGATACAGTTCACATACATAATGGATGATCAGAAGACTTGCTGCTAAGCAGTGTAGTTAGAATACTGATGGCTTTAATAGCACTTTTCATGTAGTGTTTAAAAAATAGTGGGTTTGATATGAAGTACTCCACTTCTATATTCTGTCAGTGGCTTAAAAGGTAGTTTGTAAAGCACTTAGCTCAGATAAGTTCTGAGGAATATCTTTTCTGATAATTAAACCAGTCATTGCATTTCTCATTTATCAGACTTTTTTTTTTTCTTACCGGTGTTCTTTGGGATTGTGCCATGGTAGTGTTTCTCATAGTCATGGCTCTGTACCTGTAACATAGAAAACTAAGAGGCCTTTTAAGTGGAATAAATAATTTTTTATTTTATTTTTGGTGTGTAGACATACTGCCTGAAAAAAACCCCAGCTTCTTGTAGTCTTAATGCTTTTGCTCTTGTTATTCAGATTGTAATACAGGTCTGCTAGGTACCTGAGGAGTTTTACACAGAAGGCAGCAGTGAACAGTCTGTTATGAACCAAGGCTGATAACACATTAGTAGCAAATATGAGAGCCTTGAGTCTGTGCTTTTGAGTTCCCTTGGTCAGCTTGCTCTCCTGGCAACCTATGTGAGATGCAGCTGTAGGACATAATGAAGTAACACTGAGTTCCAGGTCACCAGCAGCCTATTTCAATACCTGTTTTTAGTACAGAGCCTTTTAAAATAATGTTTACTTGATGATTTCAAAGAACAGCTGAGAATTTTTGCAGTAGGCATAACCGGTCTGGTGCTGTCAAATTGAAAAGGGTACACGAAGATATTTGGCTCTGAGATTATTTTATTACTCTTCTGGCTATAAAACTGAATTAGTAAGAAGAGAGTTCAACCTGTCACAGCTTATTGCAGGGATATTTTTCCATTTCATTTTATTGCCCTTGGAGGATATGATTTCTCATTACGATAATTCAGTTAATTAGTTGTGATGTCTCCCTAACACCAAGCCACAGTCACTGTTTTGCTTTTATCAACATTAAGCTGGTGCAGTGTAGCAGTGGAGGAAAAAAATCAAAAGCCCACAAAGGACACATATGCCCTTTAGTTAAAGTGTATGCACCTGTAGTAGGCAGACACTGACATTAAGTAAGTCTTGAGATGACTGATAATCATGTTTGTGTGCTTGTAAAAACTTAATCCTCATGAGCCAAGAGTCGAATGTTATGGCTGGAGATTTGTCACTGGTGGGTTTGCTTTGTTTGAGGGTGGTGTCTCGTTGTACAGGTTTGCTAAAGGATGCCGGGGCTGGATTGTGTCACTCTGCCTGCATTGAGACTGCTTAGGCTCAGAGCAGCACAGGTCTCGTGTTTCAGCAAAGGCAGCTGTTCATCTTTGATCTTTGAGATCCTGACCACTAAAACGTCAAGTGGTTTTAATAAATGAGCAAGTGTCTGTGCATCAGTTTTGCCATGGCAACTGTTGGTAGCCTGTGATGAATATGACAGTTTGAAGTAGCTAAACTGAATGAATCAAAAGGATACGCTACCTTGTAACTAAGTTGGGCTAAAGCCTACAGTCTGGCAAGTAGAATAAGTTAATTGAAAGTGATAGGGTGAAGAGTCTTGAATCAGATGTAGGCATCCTTTTCCCTCTTCCTGGTCTCCTGTAACAGCCTTCTTCCTTCTGATTAACTGTCGGGCAGGAGCATGGTTTTGAATTAGTATAAACTTCTTGTCATACTGCACCTAATATGCTAAGAGTTAATAATATAGGTAGTTTCCAATTGACCTGTTTGTGCTGGTACTCTCTAAAAAAATTATCAGGTATGTGCATTGTTTCAGTGTAGGTTAAAAAAAAACATACTACTTTCTTTAGCACAATGCTCTTTCTCAAATCATTCTTTTCGCTCCTGTACAGGTGTTCCGCAAGGATCTCATTAGTGCCATGAAACTACCAGATTCTCACCATGTCAACCCTGATGAGTACTATGTCTTTGCGGACACGTGGAAACAAGAATGGGAGAAAGGGGTTCAAGTTCCAGCCAGTCCCGAAACTATTCCACAGCCTTCTCTCAGGTAATGGTGATCAGACACAGATCATGTGCACAAAATGTCAACTCAGAGAAGATGGTCTCTCAAAAACAGATTGTCCAAATGCAGTCAGCTTTTCTCTGTTGTTATATTTAAATCTTCAGTGCAGCAGCCTTCAGACATGTTCTTAAGCCACACAAGTGCCAATTTGGAAAACATGTCTGTGGCACTTCAGCCACAGATCTCATTCTGTCTGTACACTGTTATAGTATCTACATCGTGAATTTAAAAAGATCTTTTTTCCAGATTAAAAGCTGTTTTTTCATTTGAGTATGGTAAGTTGAATAAATTACAAATAAACCCATACCTTGTACATGTTACTTAAAAGGTTTCCCTATAAAGCTTGATAGTATAGAGTACTAGGCATGCAGTAGTTACTGCTACCTGCTAAAGTTACTCATTTGTTCATATAGTTTAATTTTGGCTATTGTTGCCAAAGCTTTAACCCATTCTGCCTTCTCTCACCACAAACGGCTGGTTAACATTGTAGAAGTTCAGTGATCTCAGTTTCAGGAGATAGATAAATAGGTTTTTTTCTCTGACACTGTACCTGGACTAGGAAAACATAGCAATGTAATCCTGCAACTCTTCTGTGCATACTTCAACATAGAAATGTTATTGCCAGCATGGTCTTCAAGACAAAGATGAATGAATTGTCCAGTGAAAGTGCTGATGCCAGCATAATTTAATTTTCACTGAGGCCATTGTCAGTACCAAGTTATTAAAAATAAATATATTACATCTCATACCAGCAGTATTATATTAGAAGAAAAAATTGCTATAGATTTGACTGGACTAGAGAAAAGAAAAGCTCACAAGGGAATGAGAGGAAAAAATGATCAGGGTGAAGCAGGAGGAAGAATGGCAGAAGAACATTGTTTGTGTTAACATTGAGAACCCACATTGTCCAGTAAGAATTATGTGGGATACAGCTTGACTGCTGCCTCCTCCTCTTTAATGCCTTATTTTCCAGTTTTTCTCTTTTCCTTGTCCTGTAGAGGGTTAGCTCCAGATAGCATGCAGAGCTGCTCTTGCATGGCACCACTCCATTCTGTATCTCTCTGGATTCCTTTTATATATAGGGCCTTTTGCATTGAATTCAGAGAAAGATTGACCTTATCTAGTTTATTTTTTCCATTCCAAAATCAAACTAGTCAAACACTGAGTTTTATCTCTGAAAATAATTGAGAGATTGAGAATACAAATCTTTTTTTGCCTTGTTTCTTGGATGATTTTTCCCCTTTACATTTTTGCTTGGCATCATAATGTTTCTTACATAACAAAAACAATGGATTGTAATGTGGATAAAGTGTCATTTACAAAATAAGTGTAGACAGTGTATCCCAAATGGAGAGCAAAGATTTTTCCCACACACACAGATACTACAGTAGAATAAATTAACTTTCATGAAAAAGCTGGTATTTTCAAGAAATCGGTTGGTGAGATTTCCTTCTATCATTTAGGAGGAATATAGAACAAAGATTGTAGTGATGTTGTGCATAATACTTCCTGTGGGTTTCAGAAACACTTGCTTCATTGCAATAATAGCATTTGTTAAATTGAAAATTGTATACACTGGCTTACATTTTAAAAAGGTTTCTGTGTACGTAGCAAACCTTGGAACATTTTGTGTGAAAAAATGACATTTACAAAATCTTGTCTCCCTAGCGTGGCTACACTTACTGGATAGTTTAAAATCTGTGAAACACCAGGTTTCTTTGCACTTATAGCAAATATTTCATGTCTTTCAAGGGTGAATCTTAAAAAGCTGTAACTATTTCTTGTTTTATTTTCACTCTAGGGTTGTAGCAGAAAAAGTGAAAGAAGTACTGTATACACGACCGAGGAAATACATCCACTGTTCCAGCCAAGAGCCCACAGAACCAGGTTACATCAACATTTTGGAACTGGCAGAATCTGTGTGTCGCTATGACTTGGATGATATGGACATCTTTTGGCTTCAGGAGCTAAATGAAGAGCTGACAGAAATGGGTAATTTCACAACTCGTTCTAATTTTAAAAGCAGCAGTTAATTTCTGCTGTTTGAATTCTAGTCTGCTTGTGAGGTCTTTTAACGTTTGCTGAATGAGAATTGAATACCAATGCTAAGAAAAACAGGAGATAAAAATGTAATTAAAGTAATTACTTGCTTCATCTGTTAATGTTTTATATTTTACCTGTTGGGCCTAAAAACTTTTTCACATCCAAAATCATGTGCAACTTCTGCAGACTGAAGCAGGAGGGAAAGAGCCACACCAGGTGAAATTAAGACTTCAAAAGTTTAAGGTTTTTTAAGGAAAGCAGATGTTTTCATATCTTAAGTTTGAACGTACTGCTACAAACTCAGAGTTCTGAGGAGCTTGCGTGCTGGGTTCTCAACAGAGTAATTGAGTTTCACACATGTTAGCCCATTTAGAATCAACTAAGTAAACATTCTTTTTCCATGCAAGTTGTTGGTATAGAGGGCTATGAGCAGGAGTGAGCTATGTAAAATAACCTTTGAATTATCACTAGAATAACTATGGTGGAATAACCTGTATGTCTAGTATTATTCCATGGGTGATTGCAGATCCTTTAGGAAGGACAGGTGGACAAAGGAGGGAAATATTTTGCATCTCCTGGATTCGCTGTTACCAAAAAAAAGGAAGAACCTGTAGGGATGTGATAATCAACGGCAGCATTATCTGTAATAGCTATAAAATAGCGGTGACTGAGATCCTGAGGGGAGTGAGGAGAGGAAGTAGTTTTTCTGGTCCTGGACTTCAGGAGAGCAAGTTTCTACTTATTCAGGTAACTGATAGGTGGGATCTGAGAGGCAGCTCTGAAGTGCCAAAGGATGTGGATGTAAGAGGTAGAAGCCAGGACAAACTTCCCAGGCATACAGGAATGCTGTTAGCAAAAGCTGTTAGCTTTTTGGCGGAGCAGATCTCCATCTGTGGAGATTTTCAAAATCTGACTAGATATGTCTCTTGAGCAACAACCTTTGCTGGATTTCCTATTGACTCTGCTTGGAACCAGGGACTGGGCTGAAGCCCTCTAAAGGACCCTTCCCACCTGAATGATTCTGTAAATCTTTTAATTCTGGAAGTGAGAAAATACAGGGGCATGAGAGAGAACAGTTTAAGAGCAGAAGGCACTTTTTAACAGTAGTCATTTATCTTTTCCATCTCCATGTTTATCATTTGTAAAGAGGATTCAGAGTTAGTAGCCTTAGTTAAAATATTAGCCTCTGCTATTAATGGCTCATGAATATCCCAACATTCAAAGGTCTAAGTAAATAGTGAGCTGTGAGCATCATCATTATTTTTGACAATTATTTTGATAAGATGCAGGTGGGAGATTTCTTATAGCTATGAGCATTGTAGGGTTTCTTAGCCTACATCCTGAAGCTGCAAGCCAAGGACCAGTCTCATAGCAAATCCTTGGTCCTTCTTATGCTAAGTTTGATTAGTGGGGAGTGTATATAGCATGTCTAGTGTTCAAGTGAACAGATAGTATGGATTGCAACAGTATATTTATCTACTATTCTATTTTTAAAAACACAAGCAAAAAAATAAAAGCACTTTTCGTAACTGTCATGCTTTAGTAGTGTACTAGATAGCACTGGGTGGTGCAACTTCTGTATCTTTATAAGATATGAAGTATTCTTGGTAAGTTTTATTTCTTAGGGAGTTAGCCTTCAGAAGAACATACTGTGTGGTTTTTGGATGTCATCAGCGTTTCTTAAAGTGATGGAGGTGCAGGAAGGGTTGTATGGGAGCCTCTAGCAGTTACAGCAACTGCTGTCTGTTGTTTATGTTGTAGTGTTTTCTTCAAGGTTCAATCTTGTGGTTTGTGTACAGTTTAAACTTTTACTCCAGTAGTAGTTCTGCTGATATTTATAAAACAATGCTACAATTAGTCTGTGAGTGAAAAAGCTTTTCTATTTTTCTTTTATTTTCAGATGCTGTGTCTACTGCAGTAGTTGCTAGAAATTGTCTTTTTCTCTTCCTGTTTCTCTGACTCAAGCAGAAGCACCTGACTGTCCTCTAATTCCCCTTCCTTTTCTGTGTTGTAGGATGTGGGCCCCTAGATGAAAACACAATGGAAAAGACAATTGAAGTGCTGGAACGGCACTGTCATGAGAATATGAATCATGCCATTGAGACTGAAGAGGGGTTGGGTATCGAATATGATGAAGATGTCATCTGTGATGTGTGCCGGTCCCCCGACAGTGAAGATGGGAATGACATGGTGTTTTGTGACAA
Organism: Manacus vitellinus; assembly: GCF_001715985.3. Taxonomy (NCBI): domain Eukaryota; kingdom Metazoa; phylum Chordata; class Aves; order Passeriformes; family Pipridae; genus Manacus; species Manacus vitellinus. Next base: position 30,353,924 of record NW_021940813.1, read on the forward strand.
GTGTAATATTTGTGTCCATCAGGTTAGTGCCTGCAGAAATGTTGACACCATCCCATGGTCTAAGTTTACCTAGGCAAGTGTGGAATTTGAACTGCTATTCAATGTTAATTGGAGAACTCTGTAGTTTTCTATGTATGAAGGATCATGCAATACTAAGGTGAATTTTTTGACCCCAACAGTTACAGTGGATTAAGTGGCCTAGCTTAGTTAATAGGTGGACAGCTGCAGTCTAACAGGAATGCAAAATGTGGTTTTGGGACTTGCAAGTACTTCCTCTGTGACCATAAGCAATTTTTCCCGTTATGACTAAACCTGCTTTTGAAGATAAACAGAGCAGGAAATACTGGCTTGCCTATTTGTGAGAAATCTAAAGATCACTTGTTTCAGGACTGTCCAAATTTAGCCATCTTAAACCACGTGTGGCACTTTAAAGAGTGATCGCTTTTAGAAAGCATCAGCACCTGCGATAACCATGCTCTTGGTCTGAATGTTGCTCACATTTATAGTGTTTCAGAAGTAGCTAAAACTTTACACTGACTGAGCTCAGTGTAGTCAGTCAGAGGTATCAGAAAAGGGATATGAATCCTGTGGTTTCTGTGCATCCTGTTCTGGAAGGGGGTTTTGCTATGAATTGAAAAGAGACCAAGAAGGTTTTTTTAAAAATGTATTTTTCTACTGACTGCAAGCAGTACTCAGAAAACATATCTGGCTGAAAAAGGACCTGTCATCTCCTTACTCTCAGCGGGCTGGCTGCCAGCCCAGCTGCTTTCCTGATCTGATTCACTGCGTGAAGCAGCCACGTGAACCTGAGTTGCCAGCAAGGTGACAGGAGTACAACCGGCATCTGGGCTGCCTGCTTCAGTCTTTGCTTGTGCCTGTTTAGAAGTAATGATGGATTTGCAGTCAAAGGCTCATGGTTGCCTGCTGACAGCTGAGCTTGAGCTGATGGTCTGTTGCCTCCTTGCCCCTCATTCTTCCCCACGCTGAATCTGCCTGAAACCAACTGGGGAACATGTCTGGGCTAGAGCTAATCCTAACAATAACAACAACTCATCTGATTTTTAATCTGGATCAACTTTGGTTGAACAAGTAGCCTCAGGTCTGTTTGTCATCACACAGTTAGGAGGTGGAGGGCAGGAGGAGTGTGAGAAAATTCCTCCTTTGTGATACCCTCTTGTGCTGGCTCAAACACGTTGTGAAATTACTGGTTTGGTAGTCTGGGCATCCTCCTCTTATTAGTTGGTTTAAATTAGAAAATAGTTTCAGTCCACTTCCGACCCCCTAAATGTGATCTTAGGTGTAATGCCACTTCTGCTATAGTAACAGAAAGAATTCTGGTGGGAATGTACCACAGAAGAGGAAAAAAACACTTGTAAAATTTAGATTACAGCTCCCCCTGTTGGGCTTTTACAACAATTGTCACATAAAAAAAGCATTTAGGTTAGTCAGTCTTGCCGAATTTAATTCAGGAAAGTTCCCCTTTCCATAAGCCTGACATAAATGTGCAGTGTTTTATGATATTGCTTCATATTAAATACTGAGATCTTAGAAAGATGAGAAGGTAAGTGTGGTAATTTTATACTAGATTTCATCTGAAAAAATTTACAACTGATGATCCTTTTCTGTTGAGTCTTCCAATGTTACTATTCCCAGAAATGGTGAGGTTTCCTCTGAAATCCACCCTTTTGATAAAACTTTTGTTTGGAGTGCTTGAGTGGAATTAGGCCTTGGTGGCAGCCGGTTGTTTCAGATACACTCAGCTTAATAGGTGTGTGTGTAGGTACAGTAGGATCCATTGTGATTCCATTAAGAACCATGAGGAATTTTAATTGGAAAGAATTTTTTAAATTCTCAATCCTAGCAAAACTTAAGAAATTTCTCATTTTCTACATGGTTAAGAGCAATACTTGGGATATAGGCATAAGACCTGGCACCTCATAATTTCAGTACATGCTATAATTTTTGTTGCAATATTATGTAAATATTTGAAGTATCAAACAGTGCATAGAACCGTAGCCACAAAAGTAATTTAATGTTGCAGGAAACTTCCTGCAGTCAAACAGCTTATATCCCTTCACATCTGAATAGAATTTTGTTGGAGTGTAAAGTTTTTAGCAGAAGGAAATTGTGATTTTGAAAAGTACTGAATGCAGAAGCTAACTTAAAGAAATGTCAATGTTGTTTGCTTTGGAAATTTAAAAATCACCAAAAGAAGAAACCGAAGGTTCTTAACACCAGGGCTGTTGAGCAGTCACAATGGATATGTTTTACAGTGAAAACAAGTAATACCAGCACACATTCTAAAAAGAAACCAGGGTAAAAAGATTGCTTTTGAGGCTGTTTATCTCTTTGATCACTTGACTCATTTTAAGGTGAAGAAATCACAGAGGGATTAAGTGAAGGCCAAATTGTGCCTTTACTTTTTGAAAGCTTTGCTCTGTATGAATATTAATGCTTGTGTGTGAAATAATTTGCACATAATGATTTCAATATCTGTTCTTCAAGGCGTGCTATGGAATCTTAAAAGTACCCGAAGGGAGCTGGCTGTGTCGCACCTGTGTCCTGGGAATACATCCTCAGTGCCTCCTGTGTCCCAAAAGAGGAGGTGCCATGAAAGCTACCAGGACAGGGACCAAGTGGGCACATGTGAGCTGTGCTCTTTGGATTCCAGAGGTAAAAACCTCATTTCTGTCTCTGTCCTCCTCCTTCTCGTTCCCTTCTCTGCCTTTTTATGTTCTCCTGATTTTAGGTATCTGTCTGGCATAATACTGGGCTTTACTCTGATGGGTCTGCACAGTCTGTGAGGACCGGGAGAGAGTCCAGCTTATGTTCTACTAATGAGTCACTTTGTCACCTCCATTTACTCAGCAGTCACTTCTTAGTGACATTGCGGTACCTGAGTGACCTGTGAGAAGGGGTTACTGATGTAAGCTGCATCTTACAAATACAGTTTTATTGTCTCTTATTTTTGATAAATTTGTGTGCTCAGATACATGTATAATTTGCACAAATACCTCTACTTTTTTCTTTGTGTTGTTTTGGGCTTTTTTTATTATTTATTTAAAGAACCCCCCTTTGCATTATTTCTTTAGGATGTATGCTAAGATTTGCAGCTAAGGTTTCTTTGAACTAAAATTTTTCTGAACAGTGGGGGAGATGTGACCTTTTATCTCTGTTATATTTTATACGTAAAGGCTTTTTTGATATATCTGTGTATACATATATGGAGAGTTTCATAATGAAGTTTTACACTTCATTTTGAATCAAGTTTAGCATCACAGTATAATTCTGTAAAATGGAATGTTCACTTGGGTATATAGAGTTTGCGTTTAATTTTGCACTTGGAATATTTATGCTTTCTTTCTGGTAAGATTCACAGATCCATTTTGGTGAGTGATTTAATGTGAGGCAGTAGCCAGATATGTCAGCACTGTGACATCAAGGATACCGTATTTTCTGAACCTTCTGTTCCTAAGTGCAGCCAAGCCTCATGCGTGCAAAACTTTGAGGAAGATGTTGGGATTCTGGGTCTTTTTTTGACTTAGCAACTAGATGCAATCTGTAATTCCTAGCTGTCTTGGGTATATATCTGCTTTTTAAGGAGGTTATCTTTGAAGTTGCACTCTTCCTTTTGGGCCTCCTTGTAGTTCCTGGCATCTCTTCTACCTTCAAGGAGAAAGGAGTTGAGAAAGAAAACCCATAGATTTATTTTCAAATTAAAAAAAAAAATCTTTTCTCCTCCTGTACTTAGGACGTGACTTGGCTGGAAACTTTCCTGACTCTGAGCAGACTGGTTTTCCTAAGAGGTCCTTTCAGTGTGTGATTGCCTTGCTGTTCTCACTAGTGGAAGAGGAACAGCGAGGTTTGGGAAGCAGGTGACAGCAGGGCAGGAAGCACACACTGGCTTCCTGCCTGTCCACCTCCCTCTGATGAGGGAGAGAAGCCACTGGGAGAGTACCCAGGTGGGAGAACTGGAATCCGGCTTCTTCCATAGCCCATTCAGTAAATCCCAAGCCTTGGGCACCTCCTCCCCTTCGCACCAATGCCAAGTGTGTTGGGTGTAGTGAGGAGATGGTACCTGCTAGTAGGGATAGGAAATGCCTCTTGGATTCATTCTATCTCTCAGGCTTGTGCATTGTCACTTGTAAAACAATTCAGTCACCAGAGAAACCTTTGTGAATCTTTGCTAAAACAGCACATCAGTTCCTGTCTGGAGAGTCACTGTGGCTTTACATGCTGCAGGGGGGAAGAAAGACCTAGAGATTAAAGACCTATGTATGGATGCTTTAGAGGAGAATGTGTATTCTCATATTTTTCCTCTTCCCAAAATAGTAGCATGCTAGAACTCCCCAAAAAGAAACAGATTAATTATAAAGTCACTGTCATTTCCTCTTGTGGCCCTAACAGAGTAGAACAAGGCATTATGCAGAGAGGAAGGGGCTATAAACATGTCTGTCTTCTAGCAAAAGGTTCAGAGAGGCTTCGTGAGTCACCAAGTGTAGTCTAGCATTGTTGCAGTCAATTGCAGCAGGTATTTTCCTTCATTAACTTATGCCTTCCTTGTGATTTAATGGTGTTTAGAGGCTTTCTTGACCCTCTCTTTACTGATTAGGGTGTTTGAAGATTTTTACTTTCCAAAGCGTGCTCATTGTTGGTTTAAAACCATTTATTCTTCTGCCTTTACTGTCCTTTAGTCTAAATGTGTGGTCTATTTCATGTTTTCTTAAAGGCATTCTTCTAAATAAGAAAAGGAAACACTGATGCCAGAAAACCTATACTGAGTGTTTTGAAATTCCAAGTCCTTCTCTGCCTTAGATAACCCATTACAGTTACATCCTCTGTCAGTCAGTGTGATGTTAGCTGAAGCAGCAAATGATAACCCTCCCAGCTGTAGAGGAAAGATAAAATTTACTATCCTGTTGTGAGTGGCCACGCTCGTGGCACTGAGCTGCCCTTCCCAGCCACTGACATAGACCTGCAGCTGTTGGTGGCAGGTTAGAAAGGAAGCAGAGGACAGTAGGGGGGATGATCATGTGCATGACAGTTGCAGATAGCAGGCTTCACAACCCATTGCTTTCACTTTCGCACACTCGTAAAACTTCTTCGGAGTGTAGCAGTCAAGATGTAAGTCAAGGTGAAGAAATAGAGAAAACAGCTACATCTTACAGCAGATGGATCATTTCTGCCTTGGGGTGGCAGTTTTTGGGGAATGAAGAAGTTGGCCTGTCTGCTCTCTGGATCCTCTGTGAGTAGTAAAGTTCAAACAGACTTTGCCTTGACTTCTCTCTTTGAATATCAGAAACGTGCAGATGGCACGAGGCCAGTATAAATAAATTGCACCTGACTCTGTAAGTGCCTCTTTGTGCTTTTACAAAGTGGGGTAATACCAACAGCCAGCATTACAAGCTGAATGGGCAGTATTTCCAATATACATGTTTCTTGACCTCATGAGTCTCCTCTGGGGAAGGAGGAGGGAGAGCATTAAAGAGGGCAGAGAGGGACAGGGAGGAGGTCTGTGTCAATTGCCAAGTCCTGCTGGGAAGCACAGTGGAAGCTGGTATTACTCAGTCTCCAGAAGAAATCACTGAAGATTCTGGTTTCTTTTTGAAATGAATGTAGACAACCTGACAAATTGATAAAATCCCTTAATTCCCAGAGGAAATCTTACCTCTTAGCGTAGTGGTAGCAGTCAATCTTTGTACAATATTGTTTCAGAAACACCTGTGTGACTTGTAACCAGCTCTGTTTTGAGCAAGGTGAAGTTAGGTTCATGAAAGGCTCTTTCCTTTGGGAAGCAAAAAAGCTACATTTGATGATGTTTAAAAGTGCTGGACATGATTTGTTAAACTATAGGCATTCCAGGGATAGCGTCGTCACTTTTCCACCAGTTTACAGAAAGGCCACAATAGGTTCAATTGCTTCTCATCTCTACCTGATGAGGGCATCACATATTGCCTTGTGTTCTCCTTCTTGTCTGGTAAAAGCTGAACCCTCTCTAAAGCATCTCACTGTCTTCCTAATGAAGGCTTTCAGAAGTGCCATGCAGCAGGTTGACTATATTCCAGAAGATGTGGGCTTGCAGTTGGGAGATGAGAGGGTGAAGTACTGTAACAAACATATATCTTATTTGAGTCAATTTATTCATTAATTCATGAACTGCTGGTCAGCTGTTTTTTTTAAATGTGGAAATGATGAACGAAGTAATTTCTTGAAAAGCTGTTTTTTCCAGCTACTTAAATGATTTTTAAAGCAATGCATGATAAGGAGAGTAGCAAAACTACTCTGAGCATAGCAACTATGACTTAGCTCTGCTATCTTTGGGTAAGTCTACCTCACTGAGGAGGTCTGCTGAAGCAAAGCCTTTCCTCCTCGGGGATTAAGCAGGTTTTAAAATGAATATGTGTATCAAGTCATTGATGGTGTACCCCCAAAAGGAAGCTGGGAAGTTCCACTTTGTCTACTAGCTCTTGTAAAGTCACCGGTTTAATTATCACGTGTTAAACTAATTCATAACCTGGATTTCCCTGCGTGACTCTTACTGTGAAGGTAGTCTATGAAAATTACTGTAGCATAATGCTCTTAAGTTTTCTAAAAAAACCAAAATAACTGTTCAAATCTCAGCCTTAACTGGTTTTTTTTTAACTAACGAGCTTTATTCTGTCTCATAGTGCCACAGAGCATGACCTAGGAACCTCCTTTCTTTGAATTCTTAGGTCTGGCCCCTTTGAGAAGAAGCCCCTCTCCCACCACAGGAAATACAAGTCTGCCCCTGTTCAGGTGAATTGTTTCTAGGAAGTGTGGAGAGCTTCCTAGCTAGTATTAGCATTTTTGTTTGGCTTCAGACAGGTAGCCTTGCAAAGCACACAACTGCTTCTTCAAAAAGTGCTGTGTAACTGTCGAAATGCTTGCTTCTGGAGACTGGTGTTCTTGGGACACAGTTATCCCACTGCAATCTTCTGCTGTGTGCCATTCTCATACTGGCCCAGTTCTGCATGTTGATCATTCAGAGCTGGCCAAGTTTTTGTTTCTTTGCCTTGGATAAATCCTGTTTGTCAGGAGTGGCTCAGGCATGTCTAGAGATATAATTTATGTCTGTTTTGGTGTCCTAAACATGGAGGACAGTCCTTGTTTCCCTGTACAGACAACAGGCAGTTGAGAAACTTCCATCACAATGGATATATGGAAGTTAGTATAACAAAGAACAGGAAAAGGTATTCTGTGCGCGTCTGAATTTTTTTCTTTCTTTTAGTAATAACATCCATTATCTGGTCTACCAGGGACAAACAGATCATCCAGACTAAGTATGTGAAAACTAGCACAAGAGAATATATCGTGCTTTGCAGTAAGAGAAGTTTGTTGTATTCTTTCTCAAGTTATACTTGATGCAATCTGTAGTTAGGAGAGTGTATTAGGATCATGTCTTGCAGTGGGAGTGCTTGGTGGAGAGGCAGAGCTGGGAATCGAGGCTTTCCCTGGCTGCTGACTGATAAATCCGTTCTGCCTCAAATTGTGAGCTGGCAGAAGTGGACACTGTAGCAGATCTGGGGCTTTTATAGAGGGAACTTTTCGGGAAAGCGTTCCTATGTTGTTCTGAGTAGCTTGTATTTTGGTCCTTTTTAAGTTACATCTGTGAAATGGCACAGAAAACAAACAAAAACCAAAAAAACCCCCAAAACCCCACAAGGGAATGGAAATAAACTTAAGTACTTACCACTTACTGCAGTCTCTCAACAGGTTGTTGTGGTTTAGGAATGGTATTCCCCAATTTAGTGTTCCCCCTGAAGCACTCCAAACCATGTGCTGCTTGCTCAATCCCCCTTCCTCCTGCTGTGAGCTGGAGCAGAAAATTGGAGGCACAAAGGTAAAGATCACTGGTTGAGATGAGAACAGTTTACTGGATACAGCAATGGAATATGAAGAACAAACAGTAACAGCTATGCTCTCAGCGACAGAAGGAACTGACAATACCCAACTGCCATGCTTACCCTAACTGAAAGAGAGCCCTTCCCCCCATCCCCAGAAAATGATGTGAGGTGGTTAGAAACAGGACATCATCCACCCCTCATTCTGTACAATCTACGTCATACCCAAATCCTACACCTTATAACTATACTATATATATATATATATGTACATATATTCCAGCATGTCTGGCGCAGCAGCACTCAGTGGTGGTGCAACTTCATTCAGGCCATGATAGAGCACTGTCAGTCTCCACTCTCCCGTGGACTTATGCTGGCTATATAGGACTATTAAATGGTGAGTGAGTCTTGCTGACCACTCCCTGACTCTCCAGTTCATGAATCATCTCATGGATGGGGGTCACGGAGTCCCGGTTAGTGTGGTATTGCACTGTTGTGGTAGCGCTTGGTACTTTGTTGTTCTTCGACCCTCAGCAGTCCTACAGTGGAAGGGTCATCTGAGAGATCAGGCAAGGTACTCAGCTGTCTAATTTCTGTCTCCACAGCAGCTATCCCAAAAGCCCAATGGTGCCCTTAGATTACCACAGAGGTAATCTATGCCAAGGATACATAGGGTCTCTGGCCAGTCACAGTGGGAGTTTTTTGCCAATCATTCCCAGTCAAGCTCACTTCAGCTTCCAGTACAGTCAACTGTTGTGATCCCCCATCACCCCAGAAATAGAGATAATTCTGCTCCTACATATCTTGCTTGCTTGTTTTTATTGCCTTGGTAACTGTTTTCCATGCTGATTTTTTTGTTTACAGGTTAGTATTGCTTGCCCAGAAAGGATGGAGCCAATCACAAAGGTGTCTCACATTCCACCAAGTCGATGGGCTCTAGTGTGTAGTTTATGCAAACTGAAAACTGGTGCTTGCATTCAGGTACGTACTTGTCCTGTAGTGACTCTGCAGGGTAAATCTGTGTCAGAAGGGCAATTTTTGTATTGCATTTTGTTCTTCCAGTGTTCAGAGGTGCTTTACAATGCAGATGACCACTGAGTAGATATCTACTTCTTCGTAGCTCTTTTCTATCAAATTAGTTGACTAGCACAGAGATTTAGGAATTAGCCTGGATTGCCTTCCTTTCAATAAGGCTGAGATGTCTAAGAACCACTACTGTGTGCATCAGAGATGGACAGAAAACTCCTTCTGTTGAACACTTTGCGAACAAGAAAATACTAAATCGGGTGAAGCCAACTTCAAAGGTATCAACAGATATTTTTAAGACTGTGTAGAAAATAGGGTTTTGTAGGGATGGACTTTCATGTAATTAAGATAATTATGTCCTTCTTTTCTGGTTTGTTGTTTTTCTGTTAGTAACTGAGGTCTTTTGTTTTGTTTTGTCTGCAGTGTTCCGTGAAAAGCTGCATCACTGCCTTTCATGTCACCTGTGCCTTTGAGCATAGCTTAGAAATGAAGACTATCCTGGATGATGGGGATGAGGTCAAGTTCAAGTCATATTGTCTAAAGCACAGCAAGAACAAACAGAATTCGCTGCCTGATGTTGAGGAGCACCCCAAGAGCGTGTCAGAGCAGAAGCAAACAGAGAGCGAGAAAACGAGTTTACGAGCCCAAAAACTCAGAGAGCTGGAAGAAGAATTTTACTCATTAGTTAAAGTGGAGGATGTTGCAGCAGAGCTGGGCCTTCCTAAACTTGCTGTAGATTTCATCTACAATTACTGGAAATTAAAGCGAAAAAGTAACTTTAACAAACCATTGTTTCCTCCCAAGGAGGACGAAGAAAATGGCTTGGTGCAGCCAAAAGAAGATAGCATTCATACTCGCATGAGGATGTTCATGCATTTGAGGCAGGACCTAGAGAGGGTAAGAATTTAACTGGTAAAGTTTTGAAAAACTATTTGCAGGTGAGCAAGGTCTTTGTGGATGAAAGTGGGAGTGGGGAAAGCAAAGGGTGATGATTTTAAAAATAACTATTTAAAAGATTAAAAAAAAAAGTAAGGCCTTCAACTTCAGTCTTTTGATATGCTGCACTGCCTGCTGCAGACTTTCAGAAGTTGTCCTCTCTCAGTCCAGTGAGAGATTCAGTGCTTCCTGACTTGCTTAGAGGTTATTCCTTTATGTATTTTAAGATGCATGTTTCTGTGCACAATGTACATATTTGGTAATTGACTCTCTGATTTCAACTTGAATTGTGTAAATGTTTAAAAAAAAATGAGGTTTTTCAGCATTTGCCTGCATGGTTTGGAGTCAAGTAGGTGATATCCTAGGTGGTTAAATTCCATGGGGACTTTTTGGCTCCACACATGCAGAAACAGAATGCTGGGGCTGTACTCGTACCAATTCCCGTGACATCTGATTCAGGAGTCTTAGTCACATCTCTTCCTCTGGTGTCAGGTTGTCCCAGGTAGCAGGCAGACTGAGTAACTCATTGCTCTCTAGACCTAGATGTTCTCACTGCATGTAGCTGCCTTAGGTCCTAGAGCGAATTAGCGGTCTTAACATAACCCTCTGTGTCTGCCACTGCTCGTGGCTTTACTGAGAAGGAGGTAAAGGAAATTATTTTTCATCAGTAGCTAGCTGGGCTCTTACCAGATTGCCAGCTAGACAATAGTTTGGAAAAAAGGAATCCATCAGCAAAAATCAGAGCAGGGATTATTAGGAAGGTGTACAGAGTGCATTTTTCTGGCAGCTGATGGAGGAGGAAGCCAGACTTGTTACCACTTGGAGGCTGCCAATTAGGTTGGCCTGTTGGGTAGTGGTCAGCTGCAGTTTTCAAGTGCTTAGAGATAGGTAGGAAATGTAAAAAATAAAATAGATGTGCTAAATTTGATGAGAAGAGGGGTAGCAAAAGCAGGAGAGAGGTAATAGTGTTGTAAGAAAAAGGGGAAACAGTATTGGGGAGAGAACAACATGAAAATACAGGGAGATGAGTGTTGGAGCCAAGATTTGTACTTGTCAGTGTAACTGTTGTCTTGAATCTAGTCATAATCAATCTCAGATCTTTTCCAGGACTACTTTGGATATGGAACCTTATTTTAAAAAAGAATTAAAACCCGTGCTTCAGATGGAGGGTTGGTATTTTGGGGTGGGTTGTTTTTTGTTTTTCAAGAGACCATTTCAGGCTTTTGTTTGATAAATGTTTGCTTTGCATCAAATTTTGTTGAAATTGATGTACTTATGGAGGTGATTCACATTTTGAAATGCCTGTCTCAAAGTTTTTGAACTTCCCATGCTATAAGATTTTCTACTCTGTTTTATTTTGGGATAAATATAAATTTGGGAATCTTGGAATTTTGTTTTGGGGTGGAGAGGTACCAGTTTTGAACAGGTGGAACTGAATGCTGGGTAAGGTACGTTTGACAGATACCTTTCAACCAACCCCTACACTGTTTCTCTGTTTTGAAAGGACTTTTAGGTGTTTATCAAGAATTTTCAGTGCCTCTTCCTATTCTGATTACATTAGGTGAAAATGTTGCTATTAACTCAAACAAATAGAAAAAGTAGAATTACGTGGAACTGAATCACAGAATGGTTTGGGTTGGAAGGGACCTTGAAGACCATCTAGTTCCAACCCTCTGCCTTGGGCAGGGATACCTTCCACTAGACCAGGTTGCTCAAAGCTACATCCAGTCTTGACCACTTCCAGAGATGAGGCTCCCACAACTTCTCTGGGCAAGCTGTTCCAGTGCCTCACCATGTTCACTGTAAAAAATGTCTTCCTTATGCCCAATCTAAACCTACTTTCCTTCAGTTTAAAAGCATTGCTCCTTTCTCTGTCACTACAGAATCTGGTTTCTCTTTCTTATAATCCCTTTTCATATATTGAAAAGCTGCAGTAAGGTCTCCCCAGAGCCTTCTCTTCTCCAGGCTTAACAACCCCAACTCTCTCAGTCTTCAGAAGAGAGAAGTTCCAGCCCTCTAACCATTTTTGTGGCCCTCCTCTGGACCTGCTCCAACAGGTCCGTGTCTTGTGCTGGAAATGCCAGAGCTGGATGCAGCGCTACGGATGGAGTGTCGCCAGAGCAGAGCAGGGGGGCAGAATAACCTCCCTTGACCTTCTCCCATGCTGCTTTTGCTGTAGTTCTGAGCTGCCAGGGCACTTTGATGGGTCCTGTCCAATTTTTTACTGACCATTGTCCCCAGGTCTTTCTCTGCAGGGCTGCTCCCTATCCATTCATCCCCCAGCCCACACTGATCCTGGGGATTGCCCTGGCCCAGAAACAGGACCTTGCGTTTGGCCTTGTTGAACCTTATGAGTCAATTCAATGGAGTCCAAAAAGAAACTGTTAAATGGGTCAGCCAAAATGAAAATATATTCTGTTGTCTTGTGAAATGTATTCAAGGCATACATTGAATTGACAATTTAAAAAAAAAAAAAGGATTTTTTTTCAAAATTGATAGTTATGTATGTTCAGTAATGTCCACAAAAACTTTGCCAAGGGATTTTGCACATACTGTTGTTTTGATTCTGTTTATGATACACTTTTTAAATTATGTCAGGGTTTATTTTCTTATTGCCTATTAAGTCTCCTGTTATTCCTCCGTAGGTAAGAAATCTCTGCTACATGGTAAGCAGGAGAGAGAAACTGAAGTTGTCCCACAGTAAAGTACATGAACAGGTCTTCAATTTGCAAGTCCAACTCATTAATCAGGAAATCGCTGCAGGTAATCCTATAAATGTAAAATATTTACAAATTCTGCATGTAGTTAAACTAAAACAGTGTGTTCTCTGTGTGTTCCTGCTTAGTGTTTTTAACACATAAAACTGCCTTGAAAAACTTTCTTCAAGTACACAATCAATGGAAGTAACAACACACAGAGAACTCTTTAATCTCTTAAAATATTTACTTGACTATTTCTTTATTTTATGGCTGTTCCCAGTATATGCCTATTGCTTAGTAATCACTGTGGTATCCAGATAGCAGAAAGGAACTGGTGATGATCTCTTAGGTTTTTGCTTCCTTGGGTTGCTGGTCTATGGCACTGGTTGCCCACAGCAAGCTCTGTACTGGTACTTGGTTCTCCAGCTGAGAAAGCTTTTTTTTCTTGCTGTCAGAAGTTGTTTCCTTCAGGCAAGAGAGAAGAGTGACTGATAGGAATCACTGCTGTTCTCGTGGTGCCTCACGAGCAGCACAGAGGCATTTCTTAGCTTACCATCTGCAGTTGCTCTCCTTCCTTCAAAAAGAGTTTAAGTACTCTTGTTATTAATAGTGACTAGTAACTGTTTAGGAATGCTGAGGTGCCAAACCCCATTCTGCCCTTCACTTCTATAGCAACTTTTTGAAATAAGGAGCACATTTCGAAAGAGAGGAGTATGCATTACAGTGTAATTACTGTGGGATTTTTAATAGGGAGGGCAGCTATTTTTCTATGCCAAGTTAAGATCTCTCTGGTCTGTCAAAAAACATATTGCATTTTTAATGACTAGTTTAGGATGAAGTCTTTGTGCTTTTTTTCTCTACCCCTGAAACATGGATAGGTTTCATTAATACTGATAAGATAGGTTTTTTGACCTGTTTTAAATAAGACTAGTATGCTGTGGAAGCAGCAGTACTCTGAAGCACTTTGATTTTGTGTTAATGTATTTTAGTAGAAATATCTACTAAATTTATTTTATGTCTTTACAAACACAAGTGATTTTTTTAATGATTATTAGAAAAGCTTGATAACTGCTTTGCAATGGGTGCCATATGTGTATAATATCATAACAACTAATATATTGGGGTGAAAAGACTTTTCAAGCACAGAGAATTTTATAATACAAAGCAGAGAGTTGAACTCAATCCAAATTGAAACTCAGTTTGAAGCATCGTTTTTTGTTCATCCAAAACTGAATATGAACCTTTTTTACAGCTTTGTTGGAACTACTTCAGTCATATCTCAAAACTAGTTCAATTCACTGGCTGAAAGCCCTGTAAAAAGGGCACGTCGTTGTTTTTAATGGAAATGCGTAAATGCTTACCTAAATTCCAAAGTGGTGGTTAATTTGGTACAGTTTTCGTTATCCCAGCTTCTCTTTAATGTCCTAAATCATTTCACACTAATTGTTTGCAAATGCTTCTTACTGTTGCATGACCTTATAATGGACTATAAAACTTGTTAGGGATAAAAAAACGAATTACCCATTTTAAAAATGCCTTTTTTTTTTCCCTGCTCCCTCATCTCTTTCTCCTGTAGGCCATACCCTGACAAGTGCACTAGAGAACACACTGTTCTATCCACCTCCCAGGATCACCCTAAAGTTAAAAATGCCCAAATCAGCATTAGGAGATTGCAAAAATAACTCGCTGAAGCCTGGCAACAGACCGCTTTCTCCTGAAAACAACAGTACTGTTTACAGCAAACGGAGTGTGCCGATGTCAAAGGAATCATTTGAAATTAAAGCAAAATCCTACACCAGGTATCAGCACGACAGCAGAAGTAATGGGTTGCTGGCAGGGATCGGCAAACCTCGGAGTGAGGTAAAGGATTCTGGCCCCACACAGATGATGGAGTTTCACCGGAGTCAGCCGTCCGGGAAGCCTTTAGCGCTCCAGGCTGCTTTGCATGGACAGTCTTCCATTGGGAATGGGCGGGTGCAGCAGGAGAACTCAAGGCTGATGGCCAAGTCCAATGGTCTGATGGGCAGGGCTGGAGACGTGAGCCAGAGAGACAGCTCCAGCCAGACACCCTATGAACAAGAGTCCATGCTCACAGCTCACTTGGCCAGCCAGAGCGGTTTCAGAAAATCCACCATAGAACATTTTAGCCGGTCCTTTAAAGAGGCTACCAATAGTCTAGTGAGGACCACGGAAGATCTCCGGTGCTGTGAAAAGCCAACAAGAAGACTTGCAACAAAAGATCGCTTGTGGAGCAAGCAGACACTTGAAGGTGCTCCATACCAGGACAACGATGGGTACTGTCCTGACTTAGAGCTGAGTGACTCTGAAGCAGAAAGTGATGAAAACAAAGAGCAAGTGAGGTTAAGACGAAGTAGCTCAGAGAGAGAAAGCCCAAGTAAGGACTTTGGAAGAGATTGTCACAATAGAAACAAAAAGAATATGATTTCTCACAGTTCGGTACAAAGGTGATTAGAAGCCCCCACGGGGTAATTCAGCCTTTATGTAGTCCCGTGTACCAGTGCAAAGCTCGTTATCAAAAGGTTCCAGAAAATATTCTAGGACCTATGTTAGGAAGAGCTGCAGTAGGGGATGGGGGGAGGGGAGAGAAATCAGAGTAGTTTTGTTCAACTGTGAATTGGTTTGCAGTCTTCGCAAGGTTAGCTCAGTTGTCCACAAAGTCATGTGGAAATCGTGTGTTTTACTAGAGGGTAACATCTGGGAGAGCACGAAGTGGTTAATCTTTGCATAAATTCAGGAAACCGCTTCCCCCTTGCCAGCTTATGTGCGAGGCAACGTGTTCGTGTGAAGTCAGTGTTGTGATGGTGGACAGATTTTAAAGAAGTCCTTGCATTGCTCTAATTTGTTGCAAGAGACTGCAAACGGAGACACTGAAACTGCATTCTTACAGCACCTGCAGCATGGCTTTGATCCAGCAATGCACTTGTGGATGTGTTAGGAAGTTAAGCATCTGAAAAGTCCTGCTGGTTTCCCCGGGAACCATTGTGCTCAGATCTCCGAGCATATGCTGGTGTGCTCTGCTGGATCAGGCCCAAAGTGACTACTAAGTGACGATCCCCTTCTGCAGGAGCTTTGAACTGCAGTGGCATTTGCAGGCTCCTTGCAGAGGGTGGAAGCAGGCGTCGCTGGCGCTGCCAAACTTGCTGACCTCTAGACATGCCCCCGTTCCCTGCTTTTGCTGAAGGTTTTGTTTCTCTTCACAAGAACTTGCTTATTTTGTAAATATAAAACTTCTAGTACTTCAGTTTTTTTAATCTCTGTACATAGTTGCTTGTTGTGGGATGCACTTGTAAATATTTTACCCAGCTAACAAGTACAGATGGCTAATTTTGTGGATAGTGTTTACAAAAGTAGATGTACTACTTCAAAGAAAAATGCTATTTGACACTTACATTTAGGCAATCACCGGTGATGCCAGGTTCCTCTTGAAACTGAGATTTCATATCCAGAGGTGTTTTTACCTGGTATTTTTAAAGTTGGCTGAATTTGAAATAGTTTCGGCTGAATTTTTTTTGCAGGTGCAAATTTTCAACCCTAGTTGCCTGAACACAGGCATAGGAGCCTTCTGGCATCTAGGTCTGTAAAATTTTAGCCAATCAACATTTGGAGTATGGGTTTTTTAATTGCTGAAAATCTACTATTTTATTAAGCTGCTTTTCAACCTCTGGATCAGTTGCTGTTTCCCAGTCTAACACATTTTTGGTGTGTCCTTTAAAATCAGCAATTGTTAAATAGTGACTGAAGTTCAGCCAGTATTGAGGAAGCGAGAAGGGAAGGGAATCCCTTTCTGTTTGTTTCAATGACAGGGGATTTTTCTTTAAATGCGAACTAACTTCTTGTTTTCCAGATGATGTTGTGTTGATCAACGAAGTAACTGCACTGTTTTTCTCTGAAATGCTGTACATTTCATAAATACGCAACATCCTCTGTCCCCACATCACTGGCTGAAATGGCCCATAGGTTGTATAGGGCATGTCATACAGCTCCTTTCTGTTGAGGGTTCAATTTTGTCTGGAAACAAAAGGTGTCCCCCACCCAGTGTGAAGATGACTATGCAGAATCCAAACAGCAACTTGTTTTTCTTCATGGTTTTAATTTATTGCTTTTAGCTTGGGAAATGGCAACGACATTTTCAGATTTGTTTTAAACTTTGAAATCTCCCTAGTTGCAATAGGACTAGCAGGTCAGGGGCTGGAGGACTCTTCAGTAGTGAAATAATTAAAAAAAAAAGTATACTTGGCAAACCTGCTCTGTTTGCTTCATGCATCTTAATTTTTTTTTTTACTTTTTGATTTTATGTATATTTGTGTAATTGATCTTTCTAGAGCTGTATCTTCAAAATTATTTCATTTGGTGTAAATATGCAGTAGCATTTTAGGTTTCCACATATTTTATTTTAATGGGAAATGCTTTGTGTTCTAAGCCATGGGTCATTCAGAAAAAGTAAACAAATATCTATTCATTTGTATTCTGGTTCTGATTCTCTTAGTTCTCCTTCAATATTTATTAGTAATCCTCTCTCACTGGTCTTGAAATTTTACGAAGCTTTTATTGGGAACACTTAGCTGGGAGGTCAGCAAAGTGTTCATATTATTTTGTGGCTGGAAGCATATGACAGAAGAGAGGGAAAATGGTGCTTTAGCAAAACTCAGCGTTTCTGCTCTTCTAGGGTTATCAATTCAGTTGTTTCCAGTCTGGGCAGTGGTTTTGCTAATTTTTACATGATCTTAATAGACATATGAAGGAGCCCTTGGTTATGTAGTTCTCAAGTATTGTCCCCAAAGTGCATTTGCTAGTTTTTATTGTGCATTCGGTGGCTAACTGTTTGAAGTATTACCTCTTAACTTTATTTGTCAATTTTTTTTGTGTTTTTGCATTTTGTTTTATATATATAAATATATATATATTCAATTTTCCAAGATGGACTCGGTCTTTTTCAGATGTCCCCTTTTTACAAGTACTTTTTCATTAAATTATGAAACTGCTAACAATATTTTCATTTGTTGTGATTTATTCAGGGCTTTTCCCTCTGTGTCTGGCAGGTTGTGAAACTCGTCAGTACTGTGTCTATCAGGAGTAAATTATTTCTGCAGATCTGGCAATGCTTTAACAAGTTAAGTATCCAGGAAAACCCTTCCCCTTCAGCATCCCAAAAAAGAGTCGCTGAGCACTAATTTGCTGTGTATAGCAAATAGTGCAAGCCTGGCTTTTGTTTCTGCCTGGCTGAGCAAATGTAGCAGACTATTTGCTGCCCTGGCCTCACTTTTCAATGTATTTGCTTATGCTGTAGTATGGCTGGTTTTCCCTGGTTGGACAAAGTGGGTTATAGAGGAAGAGCTGTAGCCAGGCCTTCTGTCTGATCCCTCCTCTTCCCACAGACGTGCACAGCTGAACACAGCCCGCTATTGCCCTGTATGTGCAAAGGACTAATCAGTGCAAGCAAGTTCCTGGGTTGATGTTTCATGTCAGTTTAACACCGACTTTTGCTGTAGTTCCCCCTGCTCCCACAGGCTGGTGCTGTGATGTACCTTGCTGTCAGAGAGGAGCTCGTCCCTGTGCTAGAGCAGGGAAGAAGGCAAGAGGAAAGGGAAGGTGGAGAGAAAGGAGTGGGTGTAGCCACACAACTGATCCGATAGCATCCTTTGTGCTCTGACCGGCTCTGCAACTGGCAGCATCCAAGAGGGATGGGGAATTGGCAGTCTGGGTGTTGCAGGCAGCAGTGACCCTCCCTGCCAGCAGTGGGTCTGGCAGCAACAGAGTGAGTGGAAAGCTGAGCAGCCAACATGCTTGTGCCCTGGTTACAGGCAGGAGTGACTGAGCAGGTGGCCCTAGGCAGGCTGGGACCGGAGCTGAAGATAGGCTGGGTGAAACGGAGCTCAAGTCCCTCAGCTGAAAAGCAAACAGGAGGTAAAAAAGGGTGGAAAGGCGGTAAAGGTGCAGACAGAAGCGAAGAAAAATCAGCACTAGGAAGAAGCAGTAAGTGTCGGACTGTCAGCTGTTTTTCAGGACCAGGATTTCTTCTTCCCTGAAGGCGATCTTGCAATAAATTCCAGCAACAGACTTCCTTTTTTTTCCTTTCTGGTTGGTGGCTTCTAATTCCCTGTGAAAATACAGTCTGCTTGTGGCTGGGAAGTGGGAAAGACAGGGCCAAGAAAGGAAATTGGTATACTCATTATTTTGGAAACAGTTGCTGTTGGTTTGTAGAGTCTTTACAAATTTGCATATGTCATTTGTAGAATGTTTTCTTTGCACCGTGAATTCCAAACCATAGAGGGAGAAATTACAAGTGTTTGGATATTTAACGTAAGCCTGAAACATTCACTTGATTTTGATGTGGCACCGCTGACGACTCGGCCTGGATATACAGGCTGTGCTGCAGACGCATGATGTGTGTCTGATACTGGGAGGGACCGAGCGTTACCAAGTGTTCAAAGCCTGCCTCTGTGAGCTGCAAAGATAATCCAGCGAAACCACTCATTTTGATCGTTGGGAATTTTGATGATCCCAGTGCTTGTAAAGGTTTAGCACTGCAGGGAATTGACACATCTAGTAGGAAAACATGCTTTTGATGTGAATGAAGGAACAAAAGGAAGCTGCTTGCACAACCTGGGAGCTTGGCATGTGAGGGAAAAACACCGGGGAAGGGCAGAGGTGGAAAACAATGGAGTGCCTCAATGCAGCTTCTTTAGGAAGAAGTGAAGACTCACAGAATTTTGGGTTCTGGTTTCATGAGAGATGCCATGCTACTGCTGCTTCTGAACCTTGTGCCCGCTTCAGAGCTCAACAGGCTATTACCCCTCCTGGGGTGCAATTCTGCAACATATCCCTCTTGCACAGTTGATCCTGGGATAACTGCTGCCAGGCTCTGCTCCTAACCAAGTCAGCACATCTGTAGGGATGTGACAGAAGTGGATTAAAGTGACTGCAAGCACAGCTTTCTGAGAGAAAATGTTACATAGCAGTGGGGGTAAGTTGTTTGAAAATAGCAGATGTGCATGCCTATTTCTGTTCCTCAAGTTAACCCCTCTGCAGATAGCTTGGATAGGTTTGTGACTACATGGTTAAGGAGAAGCAGCCTCAGATATTTGCTCATTAGTTTCCCGGCCTCTGTGCATACAGCTTCCCCATAATCTTTCTTTTTCCAGTAGGCTTCTTTCGTGTGGGACAACCTCCTAGATCCACCTTGCCCTGCCCTTTCTCCTGGACTCTTCTTTTGTTTCAGGCTGGGCAGACCCTCCCTGCCTTCCCCATTGCTTTCTCAGCAGCCCTGAAGCCGGGTATCTGCCTCGCCTAGGCTGCCTTATCTGATACATTGTTTTAAATCTCTAGGTAGGCTCCATAATGACACATTTATGGTTGCTTTTGGCTTAACCATCCTGAAGACATTTTTTCCAGTTTCTGTTGTTTTTCCCCAAGTGCTGCCCCACCCACCCTCACCCCAGCCAGGGAAGAGCACTGGGCAAGGCAGGACACATTAGGGTGGACAAATTAGTGTGCTGAGGAAAGATTTAAAACCTAACACAGCAACAACATTAAAAGAAGATGCTGTCAGGAAATCTCCTGGTCATCGGAAAGATCTTGAGCCTGTGACTCAGACATCAAGATATCACAGAATGGTTTGAATTGGAAGGGACCTTAAGGCTCATCCTGTTCCAATCCCCCTACCATGGACAGGGACACCTTCCACTAGATCAGGTTGCTCAAAGCCCTATCCAACTTGACCTTGAACACTTCCGGGGATGGAGCAGCCACGACTTCTGTGGGCAACCTGTTCCTGTGTCTCACCATCTTTTTATTTTTTGTGGTCTCAGCAACTGCAAGGAGACCACTGGAGTAGTATCTATAAAAAGAAAAGGTGTTATATGCCATTTGGGAAAATGGCTGTGGTTATACCTTTGGAAGTGCAGGCTCTAGTGAGGGATTGAGTCATCAGAGGGGGAAAAACATCCCTAAACTAGCCCACCCACTTCGCCTGAAACCTCGGTGTCTGGTTGCATTCCTTTGTAGTTCCATCTCCCTTATCTCAGAAGGGCGGTGCTGAGTAGTTTGGGAACCCCAGTCACTGGCATTTTAGGCTCCATTTGCATCTGGTTGAATAAAGCCTGGCCAAAGTACTTTCCTTCCTTAGAACTGATGGCTCAGCTATTGTTCTGTTGTCTCCTCTCCATCGGAGTAGGGGCATTGTCTTATTCTTTTCCTGATTATTCCTTCTAGAACAAGCCAGATGTCTCTCCTGGCTTAAGGAAGCACAGAGACCTCAAAGCTGGATGAGCCAGGTGATGTAAGATACTAATAAGCGAGTTGTAGTTTACACTCGTTAGAAATGGCTAATACATAAACCAGACTTTCCTCAAATTGTCTGGTTTAAATTAAGCTCTGAGCAGTCACCCTAAACCCGCAGTTAATTTGAATATTTCTGATTTGGACTAGGACAACTTGCATGCCTGTAAGCCACAAACACTGAAAGCACTGTTGCTAAATCAGCTACTTGAATGAAAGATGCTGCCTTCCCTGAAGTCCTGGCTCCCTTGCATGGCTTCTGTTGTGACTGTAATTTTGCAGCTGCTGTAGCACAAATCAATGCTCTTTTTTTTTTAACCTGAGGCAAGCAAAATGCAAATCCAGGTCACGTGGGGTACAGAGTGCAGAAAAGTAAGGCATTAATGAAAAAATATCTTGGCTGTGCTTCACTGAAGAATAGCTTTCTGAAGCTCCCTGTTGCCTGACTGCTCCTGGTGCAGAGCAAAGGCCTGCACAGGCACCAACTGGGAACTCTGAGCTTCGTGAGGTAGCTTCAGGTGGCAGGACCTGGCACTTGTGGGTGCTTCTGTAACAAAGAAGTTGGAGGTGCATGTGTGACAGTGTGAGGGTGTTCATGACAGACTTGAGAGACTGGCTGCACTGGAAGGGGTCATGATGTTTGCTCATAGCACTACACTCTCAAGTAAGAGACGGTTTTTCATGAGCCTCTAGCCAGTACATAAGAAATCATGCTGAAATAAGTCTGCATAATAAACTGTGGTACCGCTGCTGGTTCTGAGAGAAACTGGACTATAAAGGCTAAATACTTCAATACGACTTCATGGTTTGGCTTGTCCGTCCATCTGTCCCCCCCTCAAATGCAGTGTCATCTGCTAGTGGTGAATTCTCATGTGCTTGAATGGATTTAACAGCAGGATTTAACATGCTTGCACTGAGGTAGTGGCTCTTTGGGCTCCACTGTCCTTGGCTGCACAGTCCCTGCTCTCAGCTGCACCTTGCCCATCTGAAGAGAAGGCTTGACAGACTCCCTGTTCAGAGGCAGCTGTTAAGATACAGACATCTGATATGTGACATTTGCACTTCGTACCAGGCATGGATAAGGCCTAAGCCCTCTCACCTTCCAGCAGGGAGGAGAGGACTAACAGTAGTAAAAAAAAAAAGACTAAAGGTGACAGAAGAAAGAATGCTCTAAAGATGAAGAAACAGCAGGATCAAGCTCATAAAAGCAGAGAACAACTGTGACTTTTCAGGAATGAGCATAAGCAAAAACCAGTCTCTTTATAGTCCCTGAATTAATCCACCACCTCTTTTCGCCTACAGTCCTTAAAGGTGGGGGGATTTTTCCAGCTCTGTGGCACACTAGGCTGTTCTCCAGAACTGCTGAGCATTTCCGGACTGGCAAGAAGGGTAATGGCTTCTGGCAGGCTCAGGGAACCTGCAGGCTGGGGGAGGGTTGTCACTTCACCTTACCAAGGCCTCCTGCATCACAGATCTACTCTTTCTGTTCTTCATGGTTGTGGATGTTAAAATTCCACTTCCTGCTCCCTGCAAAGCAGGAGGAGCAAGCATATGATTTATCCATGTGGGATAAATGCTGACCTTCCAGCCACTTCCTTCAGAAGCCATGGAGGTACTGTGTGTGCTCCGTCAGTCAGATTTGGAGGCCACAGAGTAGCCACTGTGACTGCAATGCAACAGTGGGAAGTTCCCAGTGGGGAAGGCTCAAGGAAGCACAACCTTT
The DNA here is from genome assembly GCF_001715985.3 of Manacus vitellinus. NCBI lineage: Eukaryota > Metazoa > Chordata > Aves > Passeriformes > Pipridae > Manacus > Manacus vitellinus. The sequence goes on from NW_021940813.1 coordinate 30,376,468, forward strand.
GGCACCATCTCTTCTGTGCTCTTCTTTCCCACAGTGAACTTGTACTGGCAGAAGACCTCAGCTGATGCTCTCTGTGAAGGCACCCCCTCCATGGATTCCTCTCTGCTTCTGCCTTTCAGCAAGCCTGGATTAGCCATTACAGAGAAGACAAAGCAGGAGTACTGTCCTGTGTAACTAGAGATCCAAGCTCAAAATACGTGGCACAGAGTTTGTGTTGTAATCTGGTGCTCGCAGAAGCTGTTAATTTTCTCCCAAGGTGTGTGCCAACACACAGCTTGTTTTGATGCCTCCAAACCATGCTGGCAAATGCTGAAGTCAGCAAGGAGCAGAGAGACTGGTGAGGTGGGTTGAGGGTGTGAGTATCTCCTGCTGCTACTAGATTCAGTAAGCTGTTGCGTTGGCCAAGTATCCCAAATGGCCTCATAGTGTGCAAGGACAATGGGAGAGCAGCAAACATGGCTAAGCTTTGTAAGAATCAATAATTGTGCTTCATTGTACTTAATGAATTCTTTGCATACATTTTTTTAAACCTCTGGATCTTCTTTCCTAGTTGTAAAATGTATAAAGAAGGAGAGATGTGGCTTTTTTTTGTCTGGATGTTTTTCTGTGTTGGCAGTTGCTGATAATTTGCTTGCCTCACATTTGAGATGAAATCCTTCTGTCAGGATTGTTGTACGACATAGCAGAAGAGACAGAAAGAGAAAATTCAATGCTAAGCAGTGAAGTAATGCCATGCAAGCCTGTTAAATAAAAGCCTAGCTGCTCAGGTAAGGTTAATAAAGTTAATAAAGTTAATTAAGTTAATAAATATCACATTAGTTGTCCATCGAGAGAAGCCTACATGAAAGATGTGCTGGTAAGGTCATGTAGGCCCTGAACTTTCCAAATATACCACTAAAAGAGAAAAATGTGACCAAGTGCAGCCTGGGCTGTGAGCACCTGCTTTATGAATAAAGGCAACTGAGTAAAAATCTTTGACAGGAGATAATTGCAGAGAGAAGAGTGTATGTTAAGGAACAGATAAAATCTGTAACAGGAGTTGTGCAGGCAGCTACCTGCTAAAAGACTATGGTTGTGTGCAGTGCCCCTCAAATAATGGGGCTGTTCCACATGCCAGCTCAAAACAAGAATTTGGATGTGGGAGAAGCAAATTTTGGAGCAGCAAAGTTAATTCTCGTTTGTGAGGACAGTGGTGAGCCAGCCTGTGCCTGATTGGTGAATCCTGAGTTGCCAGGAGGAGACAAACAAGACACGGTGGAGTGAGACTGAAGTCGCTTGATCCCTACAGGGATAACCGAATCCAAGTCAAAAGGCAATATGTCATGGGGTGCTGAAGAGGAGAGCTGGGATTTAAAAAGCACCCTTTCCTTTATGACTTGAGGCCTGGGAGGTGGAGTGGTCATAGCACAGAGATAAGCAGGCACAGCAGAGAACTGCACCTGGAAATTTTGATGCCAGCTGTTTGCCTTGCACCTTTGGAAGTCATAAGGGCTTTACAACACAGGGAGTAAAAGAGGGCTTGGCACATGGAAGGCCCAGGATTTCTGGATAACCAGGGAAATGCTGCAAGAGCTGTGGAGAAGGATCCCTGGTGATGGAAGTTGGGGCCAAGGCCAAAGCACAGCAAGAAGGCAGACAGAAACCAGGCCTTTTGGGAATCAGCCTCTCGGGGAGCCGAGAAACTTTTCCACCGCGATGGGAAATCTCCCTCTTTTTCCTCCCTGCAGCTCTTGGAGGCGAGGGAGCCGAGCCGCTGCTGCTCGGGCAGCCGCCGCTCCCAGCTCCCCGCGCTGGCCTTACGGCATGGAGACGAGCTTCCCGAACAGCCCGGCCTTCGCCCTCCCCGCCGGGCAGGACAGCCTGGCCCGGGCGGGGGACCCGCCCAGACGAGGGTACCCAAGGCGCGGCCACCGCCCTTCTGCCCTCCCCGCTATAAGAGCGGCGGCGGCGGCGGGACCTCTGCTGCGCGGCTGGAAGCAGGTAGGGCCGGCGGCGTGCGTGTGCGTGCGCATTTTGTGATTATTCATTACTGCTATTAATTATGGTTAATTATCGTTGTTACGTTTCTCTCCCCTGTCCATAGGCAGACGTATAGGTAGATACACACGCCTGTGTTTGCACTGCACGGCGGCACCCCCGGCAGTTGATGCCGCCGCGCGGGCGCTGTGCCCGCGCATCCGGGCTGTGCGGGGGCGGGCCCGCCGGCGAGCGGCCTTGGCCTTTCCCTCCTGCACCCCCGATTTAATTTTTGCCGCCCCCTTATTACTCTCCCCTTCTTTTTGTTTTTTTTTTTTTTTTTTTTTTTTTTTTTTTTTTTTTTTTTCTTTTTTTTTTTTTTTCCCCCTCCCTCTTTCGTCCCAGCAGGCCGGTGCGGGGGAGGAGGTGTGGAACTCGCACTGAGAGTCGGTGACGATTCCCTTCGCAGGCATGTCGTCCGTCAGGATCGAGTGCGTTGCCAACGAGGGCTACAGGATCGGGGAGTCGCCCGTGTGGGACGAGAAGGAAGACGCGCTCCTGTACGTGGACATCTCGGGTAGGAAGGTGTGCCGCTGGAGCCCGGTGACCAGGCAAGCTCAGGCCATCCCCGTGGGTAAGGAGCCGCTGGAAAACCCTCTGCTGCATGCGGGAGTTGTGTGTTCTGACTCCGCACCGTGTCCCTCGGCAGCTGCATGGTGCTCATCTTCTGGAGACCTTTCCTAGGCCTACAGGACACTGGGGCTTTGCACAGGCGCTAGGTACAGGCCAGACTTAGTCCTGGGGACTTTCTTTATGGTTTTCTGGTACTGGGTTATGTTTGATCTACATCTTCTTCCTGTAAGTTGTCCACAACTAGCAAGTTGGACAAAAGTCCTCTTTTGTTCCACATTGTCCCAGAGGTAAAGTTCTACTGTTGGTTTCTGTTGTAGTTTTGTTCTGATTTGAATGAGCAATGCTCATAACATTTTCTGTATTGTAAAAGATTTCCACTAGCAAATTAAGAAGTTGTTATATTTTAAGGTAACACTATCACCAGCTAGAGTCTCAGTAGTTTTGAGTATTTATTCCAGAAAGGAAGAGATATGCTAACTCTCATAAAGAAAAAGTTGCAGATTTGCTGCTGGTGTGATAATGTAAATATTTGTCTGTCTGAAGACAGCTCCTTAAGTGGTTTCAGTACAATTTTTTTCTCGTGTTCAGTAACACTTGGTGAAAATCAATTTTGCCTACCCATAAGCTGCTGACATTATTCACAAGAAATTGATCTGGGCTTATCTGCCCTTCAAATTATTGTAGTTAGCAGTTTTAGGGTGAGAGAAGACCTGATATTAATTTGGGAAATGTTGCTTCCCAAACTTATTTCCTCTTAGCTTAGCTGAGGCAGTGTGCTTCTCCCGGCCTTCCTCCCCAACTTGACCTGCTCTCAAAGGTGTAGTCTTTTCATATGGCCTCCCTGGAGATGTGGAAGGGATAGAAGCTGAAGTAGCTCCTTTTTTTATTTTTTTTATTGTTTCCTCTCTTTAGTAATAAAATAGTTATGACTAATAGCTGTGCCTTTGGGAATACCATGGCTAAAAGACACAAAAAAACCCCAGACAACCTAAGAATGTCATATTCAAGTAGTGGGTTTCCAAAGTGGAAACTAAGAGAGAAATTACTCGTTACTAAAATGTACAGAGAATTACAACAACCACATACTTAGCAACAACATCAAATGCCCTTTTTAACTCCACAGGGAAAACACCACTACACACATAACTGTGCCTGGAGGGGAGACCCTATGGTCAGTTTTCTTTTTGGTATAAAATGGTGCTACAAATAAATCAATTCCTACAGATGCTGCTATAGCAAAGCCCTGCAGTGTCCCAGTGGACTGAGCTGGCTGCAAGGGCCAAGATGCTCGTTTGCACTGTATTTCTGTAGTGAACAGCAGGGTGTCTATGTCTGGGTACACCCCTTTCCTCTGCAGTGCTTATTCAGGAAGGTATGGGACTGTTCTTGTGTAGGGGCACCTGGGGAGCTGACACCTCCAGGAACAGCCAGTCAAGGGTGTGTGGACTGCTGTGCTTGGGGGCTGCTACTCCCTGGATAGGAGGAAGGCCCTGGGGGCTGCCCAAGTGAAAGGGCTTATGGGAGCCATGGCCCAGGTGTTTTCTTGGGAAAGCAAATGGAGAGTTGTGTTCCCATGTTCTGCTAGCAGAGGCCCTACTGGTGGTACAGGCAGAAAAACACTTTTATTGATGTGGTTACTGGCAATCCAAAGAGCAGCAAAATTACTACGTGTGGCAGGTACCACAGGGCTGGTGGGACTCTGCTGACCTCTGTGCTGGCACAGGAAGAAGAATTGGCACCCAGTCACCCAGTGTAAATGAGCCCAGACCACCAGCAGCCTCCGTAGTGGGGTCACACACCTCTAGGACATGGAGCTGCTGGAGTTGAGCTTGCAGTCAGGTGGGCATCTCAAGTGCTGGCAGTAAATAGCATTCAGTTTTCTGGCACAGCGGTGCCGCTGCCAGGGCTCCAAAGGGAAGGGACATCCCGAACCATGAGCAAACAACCAGAAAGGACCAGTTCCTCTTGGCAACAGTGGTGGCTGGTGGTAGTTATAAGTATTTGTAAAACTATTACCTAATTATACCCCTGCAAAGCTATAAATACAATAAATGTTTTATTTTTTTTTAATTATTAACTTGGTGATTAGTCTCATGTATATAAAATATTATACCAGACTTTATTGCCCTGCCTAAAGTTATTATTCCTTATATTGCATCTGATTGTAGGCTTTTACAGAAATGTTATCTTCACTGGGTTTTTTTACTAATTCCTTTATAATAACCTGCAATTGAGGTTTTAGGCATAATAGCTCAAGTGAGTGTAAATTAACTGTGGAGTATACACTAGTTTTCTGTTTCCCTTTAACTCTTGGGAAGCTCCTCCCCTCCTTGGTGTGGTTTTGGTGCTGCTGGAGGCATATTTGAACTGCACAGCAGAGTGTGGTGCAGGGGAGCGACTCTCCTGCCCAGTGTGGCCTGTCCCAGTGCAGAGATACTCTTGCCTCCATCAATGTGGGGCTGATTTATGCAGGAGCTGTGCTAAACAAACACAGTTGCTCCAGAGCTCTTGTGGCAATTGATTTTTCCTTTGTGTGTGGGGGAACCCACACAGTAACCTGATGTAAAAAGCCCTGTCCCCCCTTTAATGCCTGGGGGTTTTTTTAAGCATCTAGCTGAACCAGATGCTGGTAATGATTATAGCTCCTGGGAGCAGTGGTAATACTTAAGTTTCTTGAGTTTATGTGTCCTAATAAATGGTGATACCCTTCATAGCAACTTGCTGTATACATTAAGTATGCACTCTTAGCATGACCTAATCTGTTTCTATGTATTTGGACTTCAATTTGTTTGGTAGAAAAGTAGGTTGTTTCTCTTGCCTGTGGTTTCACTGAGTTCAGTTTGCATGTCTAAAGTGGGCAGAAATGTCTTGCCATAGCACATCCCTCTTTTCCATTTCACCCTGTTTCTAGATGCTCCTGTGAGCTCTGTGGCTCTTCGGAAATCTGGAGATTATGTCATCACCCTGGGAACCAAGTTTGCTGCTTTGAAGTGGAAAGAGGAGCAGGTAACCACCATTACTCAAGTGGACAAGGACAAACCGAATAACCGATTCAATGATGGGAAGGTGGATCCTGCAGGGAGGTATTTCGCAGGTATGCTGCAGGGTGGTTCCTCCCCGCTGGTGCCTGTTAGGTTTTGGTGATAAGAGGCAGTGATCAGTTGTAGATGCAGCAAGTTTTTCTTCATACTTAAATGGTGGGGGGTTTTTTTGTCTTCAGAGTTTAATCCCGTTTACAAATCTGTTTGTATCACCTGGGCACCATCTAATCAGGACTGTTTTTTTAAAAAGAGACACACTATTCAAAGTCTGCCTAGTTTAAGACATAAGCTTTGCCTTCTCCCTGTTGGCTGCTTGTTTTAATACTCTCAGGGTGCCAATAGGAAGCACTTTTCCAGTTAGCAAGTTATTATACTGTGTGTTCTTCATAAATCAGAATTTATAGATTGTATTTCTAAAAACTGTGTGACTGCTTATACTGGAGAAGAGAAGGCTCAGAGGGATCTTACCTGTGTATAAGTACCTGATTTGGGGGAGTGGTGAGGGAGTAAAAAAAAAGATGGAACCAGGCTCTGCTCAGTGGTGCCACTGATGGGACCAGAGGGAGTGGGCACGAACTACAAATCAGCAAATTCTGTATGTACATAAGAAGACTCTTCTACTGAGGATGATCAAAGAGCGGAACAAGTTGTCCAGGGGGGCTGTGGGGTCTTGATCCATGGAGATCTTCAAGACCCAACACTGGCCTGAGCAACCTGTGGTGTCTGACCCTATGCTGAGCAGGAGGTGAGGTGATCCTGGATGATCTCCAGAGGTGCCCTCCCACCTCAGCTGTCTGTGATCCTGTCCTCCTGTTTTTTAAAACGCCATTCTGTGCATTTGCTCTATAGTTCAGTCCCCAAACTTACCTTAGCTTGCATTTACCCAGCCTCTCAAGAGCCAGTCTCAGCTGCCAACTTCAAGTTGCAAAGATGAGATTTGCTTTTGAAGAGGCTTTAATGTAAGACTCATTGAGGGAGGAGGTAATTTTTTTCCAGTTTCTCAGCTCTACAAGACATTAAGATTTGTGGGAAGTTAAATGCTGGCCACACCTTTCTTAATATATGAATGACTGAATAAAACATTTTGCGGGAATCACGCTGCACACTATTTCTGCCACAGTTCAGCAAAACCCCAAAGACTATGTTCTGTCATCTTTTGCTGAAAGCAAGCACTTCAGAAATCTACCTTTCTTTTGCTTTTAACTCAGTTTCTTCCTCAAATTTCAGAAGCCCCCTGCGCTGCTCCCTTCTACATTGTGATTATCATCATTGCGAGGGGCTGCCACCAAACCTGGAGGAGAGTCCATTCGCTCTGAACCTGCTTTCTCCCCTTTGGCTCTGCACAGGTACAATGGCTGAGGAGACTCGGCCTGCCGTGCTGGAAAGACACCAGGGCTCTCTGTATACACTTTTCTCTGACCTCTCAGTGGTGAAGCACTTTGATCAGGTGGACATTTCCAATGGGCTGGACTGGTCGCTAGATCACAAAACCTTCTTTTACATCGACAGCTTGTCCTATTCGGTGGATGCCTTTGATTATGACCTCCAAACTGGAAAAATTGGTATGAATGACTGTATTCTAAAATAATTGGTTGTGCCTAAAGATTGTGATGTTTGTTCCTGTTCTGGTTATTATATAGAGATGATCAGAGCTTTGGGAGTGCTTCTTCAGTAACCTCTTGAGGGCAAAACAACAGAAGCCATATTAATACCTATCTTCGCCTGCATAGGCTCCTGGCTCAAACCAGTCAGGGTCTGTTGGTAGCTCTATAAAGTATTTAAATTGCATGGCAGTTTGAGTAGTGATCTGTACTACTGTTACTAAACACAAGGCATATCTGATCTTCCAATGTAAAACCAGCAAAGTGTTTCTCATTTGTCTAGGTTTCTGTGGCTGTGTGTTTCTTGCTACTGAAAGCATAGGCCATCTTGTAGTCTTGTACAAAACCTCTGCCAGCTTCTCTAAATATTTTTTTCACTTTTCACTGTCTTGTTTTTTAAATATAAGGTTTTAAATGAAGATTCTGCAAAAAGAACTGGGCAACAATGGGAAAGCAGTAACTCAAATTTCCTTCCTTTATTTAAAACAAAATAATGCCTGAAGGGCTTCTGCAAGCTTGGGCAAAAGAAAAAATTCCAGTGACTTGGACTAATAATTTGCTTTTGAGTACATGGACTGCAGTATTTTACTTTAAAAGAACCTAGCCAATTTGATGTTGAATTTTAAAACTGAATTTAAAGTCATTTTGGGCATAGAATCCTGTCCCAGTGTCTCTGTGCTATGGCTTACAACTGAATTTTTCTTTAGGAAATAGGATGCTTCTCCTCTCTCTCTCTTTCACTCTCTGTATTTCTGTGGCAATCTGACAATCCCCAGGAGCAAAAAGGAAATTCATTAAAAATATTGCTGCATATGAGAAACATTGAAGTTGTCAGAGCATAAAATAAACAATGTTGGAAACTTGTGTTTAATTTTCTTTAATAACAATGGCTAAAAGTTCAGATAGATTTGTTTGGTTTTAGGTTGATAATATGCCTTTGAAATTGATGCTTTTCCTGGCTCTTGTGTTTATATAAACTCTGAGTTTATAGATCTGAAGGTCAGTTTTGTGTTGAAATAGTGATTATTGGCATGTTGCAGCAATCTGTTTGAAAAGTCTCCAGTTGGAGCAACTCATACTTCAAATTATCCAAACTGCTTTTAGAACAAGTAATTAATTTTATTAATGTATGTAACATTAATTTATTCAGTTATTCATTTGATATTGTAAGTAGGGAACATGAGTGGTGCACTAGAAAATAATGCCAGAAAAAAGGATTATAATTTCAGTGGATAGAAACTGATCCACAGGCTTTCATGCTGGGAAACAACTATCTCAGGAAACAAACAGAGCAGCAGACACAATCTATTTCCTTTATAAGAAAAAAACTCAAGGCTTCAGCACAGCTTTTGAAAATAATAGTACAAATAACTTGCTGGGCTGTGACTGATAAAAATTTTAACAACTGTCTCGCTCAGTTGTGTGTTTTTTCCTATCCTGCAGGCAACCGTAGGAGTATATACAAACTGGAAAAAGAGGAGAACATTCCTGATGGGATGTGCATTGATACAGAAGGCAAACTTTGGGTAGCTTGTTATAATGGTGGAAGAGTGATTCGTCTTGACCCTGAGACAGGTAAGCCCTTGCAAAAGGTGGACTGGAACTTTGTGTTCAAGAAAAAAAAAAGAAGAAATAAAAGCAAAGAATGAGAGGATTTTCCCCCCCTCACAGAAATGATATATCTGCTCTTTTTAAAAACAGTACTTTTTTAAATTGTTATTTTAAACAATTTCATACCCCTACTCTCAAAAATTACCTTTGTAAATAAGTCTTTGTTCCCAGCATCTGTTGTGTTGAAAAGGTAAAGTTGCTAAGGAGATCATCATTATACTTGTGAGTTGTTTGAATTGGCATTCTCTTACATCCTCCAAACTTTAGACCAGTGTTTACCTCATCGATAAATGATGTAAATGAGTAAGCCATGAAATATCAAAGATGACTAAAGCCATTTTTGAGCCTTGTTTCTTCAGCATATTATATTATTTTGGATGGCCTACTGAGTTTAATACAATTCCCACATGACACTGATGCCAACAATATCTTTTTTATTGTTGAAAATAATTAAAAATATTTCATTAATTCCACAGCATTTTGTCATTCACATAGTAACATCTTGAGTGTGCCCGTTGTCTGAGCCTGTTGTTCATTCCTACTCTCATTTGGACTTTAGTGGTGTGCCAGAGATGATTTACTATGGGTAAAAAACACGTGTAAAGCACTTAAGGGAAGCTGAACCCCATTGCCTGCAAGGGGGCAGTGGGTGAGAATAGGAGTGTGATTTTGACAGATCCCAGGAAACACAAGTTTGCATAATGCAGCAGAGAAGCAACTGTGCTGAGCTGCATCTGGAGTCTAGTAGAAGACTTAGTGTTTTGTGGGGCTGCAGATTCAGGAATGTCAGTGTCCCTTGATGCATTCTGCCTCTGCAGTGCACAGAGGCACTGGCACATGTGCACCAGGCAGGTCAGGCTGCAGCCTCACTTCTGACTCTACTGGAAACTCTTACTTGAGTCTCAGGCTGTGATTTCCCCGTCACCTTTTGATCTCTATCCATCCAAGGTCCTGCCAAGCTGCTTGACTTCTGTTCTGCAGAGTCTGCACCCCAGCTTTAGGAAAACAAAGCTCCAACTGGGAGATATCAGCAGTTCTGGGACTCGTTTCTGGTCCCATATCCTTCTCCTTTGGTAGGCAGAGTACTCCTTGGTGACATCCACCAGCCCTCCTGAAGCAGTGGACTCTATAATTTTTCCTCTCTGGTTCACTGTTTCTGTCTTCTTCCTCGCTGGCCTTCACCTTCTTCCTTTTTTCACTTGTTTTTCTTCTCCATTTTGGAGGTGTTTCCTTATGGGAAAGCTAGAGGGAATAGTGGCCATAAGCAAACACATAGGGATACTAAGAATATTGACAGCAGAGTACATACTCCTAGTGCACTCCCAGTCTCTAATTATGCTCACAGCTGGATGAAATACTGACATGTTGATAAGTACCAGTGCATTTCTCTTCTGTGTACCTGTCTGTCTCCCCTCACCCATGTAAAACTCATAACATCTGCAGGGAATAGTAGTACAAAGTTTCACAGGTTCAGTGTCCATGCCAAAAAGAGCCACCTTTTTCATGGATACCCCATGCTTACCTGCCCTCTCATGCTGTCGTTTTAAAGTGATTTCTAAAAATCTGAAATTTGCTGAATTCTGAATGAATTGTAATTATTTAGGGAGATACCCAAGACATGTATGAAGAGAATTCCATGAAAGCTGCTCTTTGAATGCAAAAGAGCTATTAAGTGTGGCTTGAATGGCTGACAGCCAGTTGCAGATATATCTAATGATAAAGAGCTCATCTAAAACACATGAGGGATTTTCAAGTTTTAGCAATGTTAAAGCCTTGGAGGATTTTTTGGGAGATGGGGTGAGGAAACTTGTTTTTTTGGCATCTTCACCTAAGTGAAGGTTTTGAGGTTCAGGGTGAAGCCACTTTTCAGGTCTAGGCTTCTTTAGCATAGGTGGTTGCTGCCTTTAGATTCAGGATATGCTACGGGGAAAGACTGTGGTGGCTGATCCCACTAAGTTTGCAAAGGGCTCAAAAAGGATGTCTAACTTGTATGTGGCAAGCCTTGTCATACCTTTTGGTGACCTGCTATTCTTATGCAGTCATGTCTTTTAATTAGAATCCTAGAATCATTAAGGTTGAAAAAGACCTCTAAGATCATTGAGTCTGCACTCATCAGCAGATCATCAGCACTGCCAGGTCCACCACTAGGCGATGTCTCTAAGCACCACATCTACATTTTTGAACATTTCAGGGAACATGAGATTAGCTCAGTTGGTCAGAGTATGCTGCTAAATAATGCCAAGGTCACAGGTTTGATCCCCACAGAGGCCATTCACTTAAGAGTTGGACTTGATGGTTCTTGTGGGTTCCTTCCAATTCAGAATACTCTTATGACTCTATGATCATTCCACCACTTTCGTGGGCAACCTGTTCCAATGCTTGACAACCCTTTCAGTGAAGAAATTGTTTCTAATATCCAGTTTAAACCAAATATTTTACAGTTCTTTCTAGTGAATGTTTTTAGTATCCTTTGAATTTTAGTGTCTAAAAGATTTGCTAAGTTTCTCTCTTCTGTAGATACTAAGCACAAAGGAATATTTCAGGTAGATAGTAGAGCATCCAGGTGCAGATTTTCTTGAATCTCCAGGGAGACATTGCTCATCTCAGAGCTTTGTAAATTATATCTTCCAGGCTGTTATCCATTGAGACACATCAGGGTCTCTCCCCTTGTCTTTGGGGCTCATGCCTCTTCTCTCACAGTCCATGTTTTTTTCCCTTTGAATGCACCTCCCACCCATTTTCTCCCAGAACTGGGGTCAGCCAATTTCTGGGTTCCCAACACCAAAGTTACTATTTCAACACATCAGTAAAGTTAGTTACTGTAAGGGGACCAAGCCCTTTATATATGCAGTTGGGGGAGCAGAGACATTACAGGTTTTGTAAGGAGATTCATGTGCTCTAGCATATTTCTAGAAAGAGAAATTCAATACTAGGTAAATAAAATAAATGTGATGGGAATAAGCACACCAGGATTAGCAAGAATTTTAGAAAAATCTGCTGTAAGGTATCTTGACAGTCTTCTGGTTAGGGCTGGAGGCAGTCTGTTCACTACCACTGTAATTAAGACAGTAGCTATTTGTTGATGTAATAAATGAGTAATATTAGTTATGGTAGCACTAGTTTCTTCTAAACTTCAGACGTGTCCCATGATCCTTATTTTATGCAAGCTTGATTTGAAAGGCTATTGAAATTTCAAGAAAAAGTTCTAGGAATTAATCTTCCTTAACTGCAGGCACTAGAGGTGTAGCAGGAGGTACGCCTCCACAATGCTGCACGAGGTCTAGTCCCTCCAGGCTGCCTTTGTAATTAAAAGTAGAAAAGTCAGCAGGTCTAGGGTGTGATTCATGTGACCTGTTTTAGAGGGGAATTTTATCTCATTTCCATTGACTCCTTGGGCAGTCTAGGTGAGGAGCTCAGATGCGCTGGATGTTTGTGTTTAACTAGAGGACAGACTGGGATTGGGGTGGGATTTGTTTGTGATAACTGAGATTTGTGATCATCAGTGACTTTGTCACAGAAGTCTGGTTTCTTCCTTGTTGTGGTGCTCCGTCAGTATGCTGAAAGTCAGCGTGGGTCCTCCCCCTGCCCTGGTTCCCACTTCTGAGGAACACTTGGCTCCACAAAGGTTATTCGCAATAATTTGTTTAAATTTCTTGTTATAAGTAGACAAACAGGAAACATCATGCATGTTTTCCTCTAGGGAAAAGACTCCAGACTGTGAAACTTCCAGTTGACAAAACAACTTCCTGCTGTTTTGGAGGACAGGATTATTCAGAAATGTATGTGACTTCTGCCAGTGATGGGATGGATAAAGAGTGGCTTTCACGACAGCCACAGGCTGGTGGGATTTTCAAGGTGAATGATGCTTTTTTCTGTAATTTTAGATTGTAATTTTTTTGCTCCTGCATTTTTCAGGTAGCAAGCCACTTGGAGTGGTAGGAAGCAGGAAAAGGGCGGTTGTTTGATGATTGGTCATATATGTTAAACTATTGTTTGTATTTTTAGTTCCTGTTGCAGTATGAGGAAGTTAAATGCATTTAGAGATTTGAAAATAGTTTTGGGTTTAAACTTTGTAACAATGCTGATAGTGTAAATTTTCCGTGCCATCACCTCTTTATCACTATCCCAACACTGTTTGCATTTTCTATTTGTTGTGGAAAGAATGGGTAAATACTCATGTGTCTTAATCAATGACAGATCCACTTTTATTTACTTTTTCATTAATTATAACTAAATTACCTCTTAAAAAATTTGTTACCTTGGGATTTGTTTTAAAGCCCTGCTCTTCTCTGTGTGCATGCTGAAGGTTACATTGTGAACTGCAGAATTAAGGCTTAGTAGTATCTAAGAGAAGAGGCCTTTGGGGGATGGACTCTGACCTGAGATTATTGAGCTTTAGAGAAAGAGCATGTGTTGAAATTCCTGGCTGTGATGTGCTGATGTGTGCAAAATAAAATAGGAGGGCAAATTAGAGTACACAGTCCTTTTCAAATTAAAGCATGTCCAGTTGTGCAAGGAAAGCAAGTGTCTGATAACGGTGGATTATTACTCTAATATTTTTTTCTCTCTGTTTTAATAGATAACAGGACTGGGGGTGAAAGGAGTCCCACCATATCCATTTGCAGGTTAAATACACACTCTTCAGAATGTATTAGAGAAGACCGATGTACACAGGACAAGTCTGAAGGTCTTATTCTGGTGTTCAGCATCTTTTGCTTTGGAACCACAACACCATTATAATAGTTCATCAAGAAAGCATGAAAAACTACTGAAATACATGGAATATTTTAAAACTGATCTTTTCTCTCCCTTTAAATTTACTTTAAATATGTGATGGTACTTTTTCCTGTTGTGCTAAAAAGATTCGTATCCTAATAAGCTTCTATTGTAATTCTATTTTATGATTAAAAATATTTTAATATCGTTTAGTTGTTTATTCTTTCATTTGCAACTTATGCTATATTGATTTCTTGATTGTACAAGAGACTTGTACTGTCTCTTTTACATATTTTTGAAGTTGCTTATAGAATCCCCTTTGGTGGTCTTAGCACTGCTTTAAATGTAACTTCATTTGTCCCATGATATTCTTAACAACTGAAACATTAATACCTATCACTGTGCATTTGCAGCTCTCTTCTTAGAGCCCTCAGCTGTGGCTGTGCTTAAATTAACTCAGTCTGGAACTGATCACCATCTCCTCCCAGTGCATGTCACTATGTTGCTCATTTTGTTAACTATAAACCCAGGCTTGGGGTGAAGAGCCATATCTTTGTCCATCCTTTGAAGATCTCAGCCTATTCTGGGGAGATCCATGATGACAGGAAAACGTTAAGCATTCATGACCATTTGTGCATAAATCTGCCTATACCTCCTCCTGAACCAAACTCCCCCAGAGCACCCAGAGAAGGAAGGTGGGCCCGTGTGCTCAAATGGCCACTGTTTCAAATGTGGAGGAAAAGGAAGTTTTATTACAAATTCTTCACAGCACCTGTTGTAAATGAAAGGTTTATTTACTGGATTGCTTTTCTGCTGGTAACTTCAGGCCTATGTGTGCTGTAACTTATGATGTATCTCAGTTAGAAATTAAACTGGATTTTTGCTCTGTGCCCATCCATCTGTGAGAGAGTAATCCAGCAACTGACTGCCAAGAGGGCCAGTGGCTGTGTGTTTTCTCTCCTGGTAGCTCCAAGAATCAGCACACCATGGTTTGCCAGTGCATCTCTGCAGGCCTTGGAGTTTGAGTTAGCTTCTGATGGATGGGCTTGCCTACTGTGCCCTCGAGTGTGCAGTGGGTGACTCAACTGCCTGGCCCCTGGATCACACTGAGGCCTTGGTGTTCAGAGGTGACTTTGTGCATGTCACTGTTTCCCGTCTTGAAACACTGCAGGGGAATGTCTCAGCAGCTGGGAAAAAAAGAGATTTAAGCAGCTCCACTTCAGGGCAGATGAGTGTGAGAGTGCAGGAAGCGGGGACTTGTTCTTTGGAGTGTCCACCATCCTTCATTTACTTTGCACTACAAGGCAATCTCAAAGCACATTATTGAGAAAGTTTGAGTTGAGGATGATTATGAATGTGGCAATTTTAGGGCTCTGATCTCACTGAAGTGATGAACCCTGAGATAACTGCAGCTCAGGAACCGTGCTGAAGGGCTGCTGTGGTTGATGGCTAATGGAGATCTGGAAATGCAACAGAAAATAAGTGGGCATAAACACAGATAAGCTCCCTCTGCTGTCACTGTTGAAGTTTTGTACCTGTGCTCACCCTCACACCATCACAGTGGCAGTAGGGTGATTGCCAGCACAACACAAAAAAAAATGCCAATTTTTTTTTCTGTTGCTGTTGCTACCCTAGAAAAGTAAGAGCAATAGCTTGTACAGGCATGAAAGATTTGGTCAAAGATTAGTTTATCACAGCTGGTCAAGAGGCACCCATGAAGCACAGGGAGGATGTGGCTGCTGGAACCCCTCATCCTTCATGCCATCTGTGAGTGGGTGGCACTGGGCAAACATCTAAATAACACGTCTCTGCGCATGGGAGCAGAGGCAGGTAAAATAAGCTGCTGCAGACACTTTACAAATGAATGCCACCTCCCCCTTCTGCAAAATCACCTGCTGCGCTTTGCTATGCTGGTTTCCTATGCTTCACATGAGCAGGAAGAGCCAACTCTGCCAGGAGAGTTGTATTTTTAATGTTGCTGAAATGCCCTGGGAGTGCGTCTCAGCGCAGCCTCCAGTGCAGAGGCTGTAGCTGCTTTCCACGCCCCAGCCCCAAGGAGCCCAAACTGGTGCTGCTGGCATATTTTGAGTCCCATGACAGAGCACTGGATCTGGCAAACTGAGCGGTTGCTGGTTCCCTCAATTAGGAAGGCTTCCTCGCTTTTGTTTAATCCCTTGCTTATTAATGGCGCTCACCTCTTTGATCAAAGACCAGCACTGATTTCAATTAGGGTTGAGCAAGAACCCAGTGACAGGAAAGGCTGTATCAGGAGGAGCAGCTGCTGTGCCCTGAAGGATTTTTTTCACCCTCATGACCAAAATCTATAGTCATAGGTGAAGCGTAGTTATTCCCAACCAAGGTGGAGAAAGCTCATGTAATCCTTTGCTGGCAAAATAGCTCTGCTGAAATAAAAGCAGGCGGCACTGACTGCCTGGGGAGCTCCAGTTCTTCCCATCTTGAGCACAGGGGAGGGACCAGACCCTTCCTACAAAAGGGTGAAGCCAGGAAGAGATAAGCCTTGGCTTCACTTTTGAACAACGCTGTTGAGTGGGGTATCGCTGGGGTGAGTAGCTGTACCTGTATCTGCCTGGGGTTTTTTATAGCTGTGTCTTCATTAACTCTAACCATGTCTGTTGTCATCTCCAAGAGGGAGGATGACTGTCTAGGTACATAAAAACTGTAAGAGATCGGGACAATCGAATAACAGGCAAAGTCAAGTTTCTAGACTTCTGAAAGATGGGATGGACCCTCAAGGGGAATAAGCAGCACAAGTATGTTTTGGGGAGCTGTGGGGGAAAAAGAGGGAGCAATGGATTTACTAAATATTTGCAAAGCCACAGGAACAAATTCTGAGCTATTATCTGAGCACATGCCTGTGAGTAACAGAAGACAAATACAGTTACTTAAATACCACATTATGTGTTGTGCTAATATCCTGATGTGCTCTCCCAACTACTCTATGTTGATAAAAAATAGGGACTATAAAAAGAAGCCATAAGAGTTGCATCAGAGGAGATCAGAGCAGTGGGAGAGAGGAAGCTACCCCAGAAGGAGACAATGCAGTGGGGTGTCAGCCAGTGGTACAGGGATCCTCAACTGCCTTTGGCCAACTTCACTAGAAACTTCTGCTTTGTAAACCAGCAACGCTAGAAACAAACAAAGTGCATGGCAGGACCAGGCTCTTTATGTTGTGGAAACAATTAATAGAATAGCTGGCTGCCTAGCAAATATATGCACCTGCTACTGCAGAGTTGCACCACTCATCAACAACATCCACAAAGTCTTTGAGATGTGTCTCCTCCTAAAGTGACCAACTTCTGGAAAGGCAAACAAGACATTGCCATTCTGCAGCATCCATGGCATTTGTCATGGATGGTAAAAGTCCTTCCGCGTGTGTGCTACAGGCAGCAGTTTGAAGCTCTTTGCTGTTGTGAGATCAGCCTTTGCATGTTCAAGGTGAGGAACCCTGCAAGGAGAGCAGGTGACTTCACACACGAGAAGACTGTGGCACAGATGGGAGTAGGAGCCAAGTCTTAATGATGCTAATAAGCCCTAATCACAAGAATATTTTTTTTCTTTATTGCTCAGAGTACTACAAAACCCTCCCCTGCATCTTTCGTTAACCTTCCCTTTTATCACCCTAAATTTGGGAAGACTGGGCTAGCCCTTGGGGCAACTGAATGGTGCAATGCCTCAGTTTTCCTCTCTTGCTCTCCTGACATGAGAAAAATACTGAGCAAGGATTTTTTCCTATCACATGTCCTGCTGCTGGCACTGCAAACCAGACCATTCAGAAGGGCTTTGGTCCCTGCCTCATCATTCATGTGACTGCTGACTGAATACAAAATGTAAAAGGTTACCTGCTCCATGCAGATAACATCAACTGTTGCACATTTTTAACCGTCGCTGAAAACAGCAGCCAGTTTCATTGGACCAGTGCTGGAAAAGAGTCACCAACTCAGGTCTTGCAATATTGTCCTCAGCAGGTGCGTTGATGTGATGAACTGCAGAGTTTCGCATAGGTGTCCTCCAGCTTGGTAAAAATATTCATCTGCTTGACTGAGGGGAAAAGGGTTCTTAAAATTCTTTGGTTTATGCAGATAATTGTTTGTATATTAAAAGTTTTAGCTGTCTGCCTGCTTATTCAAACTTCAGCTTGTCATGAAAAATGAAATGTGTGTTTGCACGGGGGGGAGAGCGGGAGGGAAACAGCAAAGAAATGTTTTAAGGCCAGTCATTAATTTGTACTTTACCTATATCTTTTTGGGGATACTGAAATGACCAATTTTTGTCCAGATCATTTGAAAAGAGATGTGGACTGAGGTTAGAAAGGCTATTTTCAAATAGCTACCAGAGAGAGGATTTAGTTTGTAGAGCAGACAGGATGTTTTTACATTAGTTTTTCATTTCTAACAGGAAATTTTTCTTGTGGTCTCCAAATTCTGGTAACTTTAAACAGTTTAACTTGGAAAATGTTTCAGTGACACCCGTCAGCCCCTTAGTCTCCATAAGGGGTTTAGGCATGAGTCCAGGAGGCTGTAAAGCCAACAAAATATTGGAGAGAGGATATAGGCAGGGTGAATGTGACATGTTTTTCTGCAGGGATTTTGTTTCTGGAGAATATGGTGGGATTTGATCCTTTTTGATTGGAATTTCTCTTGTCTTTCCTTGCATGCTCATCTCTGATGGGTTAATGTTGTGCCAAGCAGGGTGTGAGGTGCCACAGAAAAAGGTGCCAGGTGGCAGGATGCCTGGGGAGCGATTACACTGGGATGTTTTGAACCAGGGTTTTTGGGGTCATTACCTCATTTTTCCCTGAGATGATGTATTTGGTGAAATGCTGCTGCTTCTGCTGCAAAGTTCCATAGGGTGCTGACAGAGAGGGTTCGACAGGAGGTGTACCACTGGGTGGAAGGGGGACACAGATAGGATGAGACCAAGGCTGCCAGTTTGTGGGGACTCTTCTGGAGGGCAGTGCTGCCTTTTACAGTATGACGACCCTTCCTGTTAAAAACCTCCATTTTCATCTGCTTGTAAAAACTAGTGAAGCCTCAGCCAGCAAAGCACAAGTCTTCCCTTCCAATTGCCCTCTTCTTAAAAAAGGGGAGGGCTGATGATTATTTGAACCAAAATATTCATCAGTGTGAAAAACTCCACAGCTGGAGTAACACACAGGAGCTATTTCTTCGGTGAAGGGGATAGATGCTGAAGCTGAATGTGCAGATGGGGAAGGAGGACACACACTGAGGCTCCGTGGGACAGGGCAGGTCTCCACAGCATTGCTGGGGTGACATGAGTGGGGTGAGCAGACAGCTGGTGCAGGCAGGTTGGTTTCTCCCCTGACTGTGCCTTGTGAAACAGTTGACAATAGTGTGATTGCGTACTCCTCATGTGGCATGTGGGACGAGCTGTGAATCAGTATTTCACCACAGCTTATCTGCCAGGCCCCTATTTTGGTGTTACGGAAGTTGGAGAAGGAGGATGTAAATGAAACAGGAGCTGGTGAGAAAAGAAAGCTTTAATAAGGCTTGGTTGGGTCAATGAAACAATGGCCAAGACAAATACACAGTGGCTGCTGCAGATCTGGAGGCTTTCTGCCTCTGCAGGAACTGCACTGCTGCTGGGCTGCTGCTGAATGCCATTTTCCCACAGGGATGAGAGCAACTCTGTGTTTTCCAAGTCATGATATAATAAAGTCAGCATTGTGTCTCCAAGCCTCGGGTCCCACATATGGCAGCCACATGACACAAAGCTTTAACCGAAGAGAAACTCACTCTGCTAGCTTGAGCATGGTTTAACAGGTTTAAGGAGGTTAAAACCTGGCATCTTATTATATATCCTCATCTACATTTAGACTGATGCTGTTTGCCTGTGTGGAGTAGCTTGCTGCCCGGACTCTTGTGGCCAGGTTTTTTGGAAGGGAGTGGGATATAGTTGATAGATGGGTCGTTTGAACCTTACCTTGGTTGTGTGACTCATTTCAGGAAAGATCCTGTGCCCCAGCCCTGCATTTCCACTCACAGTGATTGACTGGCTCTTCCTACGTATTTTGAAGTGCATTAGTGCTAATTAATTATCTGTAAACCTTATCACCAGCTCACCTACTAGGAAACAATGCCTGCTTGAATACAGTAATCCCTAGGACTAATGTTATGTCAGGGATTGGCTGCCTCCCAAGAAATATCTCCCCAGTCTGTGGAAAAAATGTGCTGAGGCTGGTGGGTGCTGGTGGGATGTGGCTCCATTAGTATTAGTGGTGACTGAGGCAGCGAGTGGGCCTCTTTCTTTTGTAAGAGCTGAATGGTGGAGGATATTGCTCACATCCCACTCCACAGCAAGGGCAGGGCAAGCCCAGGATCCCTATTTTGGAGGGCATCAGTGGGCTCTGGACACAAACCTGATGGATTGTGCACCCCATGCCAGGGCTGTGGCTGATTGACTGGTGTCCCTGTGGGCACCCTGCTGCACCCTGGGGACAGGGGGATGGGGTAGTTAGGGCATGAACAACTCCTGGCAGAAGCAGATGCATGTAATGAGAGGTTCACTGGCGTCTTTGCCCCCAGAGCAGCAACTGGGGTAATTACACCCTGCAGCCTGGCATGGGGCAAAATTCGGAGTCTGTGGCAGGGGTTGGAGATGAAGCGGGGGTGGTGAGGGGGCTGATGAAGATGAAATGCTTAGAGAGAAAGCAAAACAGTAGGATTTCAAAGGCAGGAGATTTCCTCAGTGTTTGCATATTCACACTGACTTGGTGTGGGAACAGGCACCTGGTCTGGCCTTGGTGGCAGCCAGCAGTCGGTATTACGGGTACATATATGTCTTCCTGTGGAGAAAGCCAGTGCATCTGCGTTGGTAAGGCAGAGCCTTGTTTTCTCACAGAAAGACTTCTGACTCGTTTGTGCTGCTCCCTGTGGTCTGAGGGACCCTTGGGATCACTGATCCCCAGAAAACAGATGGGTGCCAGCTCAGGGCCATGGCCCAGCACTCCCTTGCCTGGAGGCAGGTGCTTCATCAGCAGCTGTGGTTTAGGAAAGTTTTGCTAAGGAGAAGCTTTGGTGTCTTGAGCTCATTTCCAACCATGAGGCCATGGAAATTCCATAGGAACCTCCTAAATTACTCTGTCATGTGGGATTTGGAGTGCTTTGCCATTTACAAACTCTGCTTTTAAGCATAAACATGACAGCTTTTCATTAAATCCATTATTAACTCTCTTCCCCTCAGACCATGTCCTCCTCCATCAAAATCGAATCTGTCGTGAAGGAGAAGAACCGGATGGGAGAGTGCCCGGTCTGGGAAGAAAGGGAGAATGCACTTGTCTATGTAGACATTAACTCACAGAAAGTTTGCCGCTGGAGCCCAATCACCAATGAGGTGCAGAGCGTGTCTGTGGGTAAGAGTCTGTACTCACTTCATTCCGGGAGTCACTCTGTCTGCCCCATCCTTCCCTCCTAGTAGGAGTCCTGCAGCATAGTGGTGTCCCTTACTCTCCATGGGGCCACATGCCCTGTCCTCCCACAGCATGTTGCTGAGCACGGTGTGGCCCAAGCCAGCTGAGCAGAGGGGAGTGTTTTCAGGTGTGGAGGACCATGTGTGTGTTGCCCTTGATAAGCCTAAATGGGAATGCATGTTTCATTTGGGACCTGCAGAGCCAGACATACAGTCCTAATGACTGTGTCTGCCCAGAAAGTGGGAAAATCTTTGGAACATAGAGCTAGTGAGATGTGCTAATGATCCCAGGGGAGAAGGATCTTAGCATCAGCTCAGCCTTTCCCAGGTCAGGGATGTCCCAGTGAAGCCCAGACACCCTCGGTGAGTGCTGACCGATGGCCTCAGAGCTACCTGTCATCTTCTGCTCCCTCTCACCCACAGATGCCCGTGTTGGCTCGGTGGCACTGCGGCAGTGTGGGGGCTACGTTATTGCCCTGGGAACCAGGTTTGCCTTTCTGGACTGGGACACCCAGGCAGTCACCACCATCCTTGAGCTCGAGCAGGATAAACCCAACAACAGGTTCAATGATGGGAAAGTGGATCCAAAGGGGAGGTTTTTTGCTGGTAAGTTCCCGGCAGAAATTTCCCCCAGAGCAAAGGGAAACTTATTACAGTGTATTTTATATAATGCATTTTATTCTTTGTTATTGATTCCTCAGCTGAGCTCCCTACAAAACCCACTGTCACAAGCATGAGCCAATTTGCGAACGCTCTGCTCAGTTACTGCCCGATGAAGGAGGACAAGGGACCCAGCATTCTCTGACCTAAATGAGGACAGAGGCTGTTGGCAAGAGCCATCCAACAGGAAGGCTCTGCTACTTGGTGGATGATGTTTGTCAAACACCTGCCTCTGTAGAAGGTGAAAAGCCAGTGAAAGGCTCATGTAGGTGGGAAGTTTTCTGATGGTATAGAGAGGGATGCAGCTTCAGCCTGGAGAAGAGGAGGCTGAGGGGAGACCTCACTGCAGTCTACAACTTCCTTGTGAGAGGAAGAGGAGGGGCAGGCACTGATCTCTTCTCTGCAGTGACCAGTGACAGAACACAAGGGAATGGCCTGAAGTTGTGTCAGAGGAGGTTTAGGTTGGATATTAGAAAAGGGTTCTTCACCCAGAGGGTGGTTGGGCACTGGAACAGGCTCCCCAGGGAAGTGGTCACAGCACCAAACCTGACAGAGTTCAAGAAGCATTTGAATGATACTCTCAGGCATATGGTGTGATTCTTGAGGATGGTCCTGTGCAGGACCAGGAGTTGGACTCGATGATCCTTGTGGGTCCCTTACAACTCAGCATATTCTGTGATTCTAGAACAGAACATGAGCTGCAGCTTGCATCGTCCACATGCAGCCTCTCCCAGTTAGCCTGTGGGAAACAGGGATGTGGGGAGAGATCCTCAGCCTCCTGAAGGGTTGGGTATTACAAAAAGCATCTTTAACCCAGAGGATGGTCAAGCGCTGGAACAGGCTCCCCAGTGGTCATGGTCCCAACCTGCCAGAGTTCAAGGAGTGCTTGGACATCGCTTTCAGGCACATGGTGTACACCTGTATTTTATGATCATAGACCATTTAAATGATGAAAGTGGCTTACAAAGAGCAACAGCAAAAAGAGCACATGATGCTTGCCTGCATCTTAGCTTGTACTGTGAGCAGAACCTGAATCCCTGGTGTGTCATGGTGCTCCTTTGGGTCTTTGGTGTCTGTGACTTAAACCTCATGGCAGTGCAGAAACTCATCCTTTCACTGGCCAGGATCAGTTCTGTGGGAGGCATCTGCTTCTGGTGTGTTCCTTTTCCTCCTTCTCATCAACCTCTCAGGGCCTGGTTAGACCCTTCATCATAGAACTGTAAAATTGTAGAATCATGTAATGGTTTGGGTTAAACAGGATCTTAAAGACCATTTAGTTACATAAAGACCACCTAGTTCCAACCTCCCTGTCATGGGTAGGGACACCTTCTACTAGACCAGGCTGCTCAAAGCCCCGTCTAACTTGACCTTGAACACTGCTAGGCATGGGGAATCCACACCTTCTCTGGTCAACCTCTTCCAGTGTCTCACCACCCTCACAGCAAAGAATTTCTTCCTAAAAATATTTTCTTTTTAGGAAGAAAAAAAAAAATCACAGTGCTGTGATTCTCCCTAGGACCTCTTGGTAACAGTCAGAGGAGTGTTTTGATTAAACACGATGAACAAGCTTCTGCTTTCTTCTAACTGTGCTCCCATTTCCATTTCAGGTACGATGGCTGAAGAGACAGCACCAGGCGTCCGAGCGAGGCGGCAGGGGGCTCTCTATACCCTTTTCCCTGACCATTCCGTAATAAAACAGTTAGACCAGGTGGACATCTCCAATGGTCTGGATTGGTCCCTGGACCACAGGACCTTCTTTCACATTGACAGCCTGACATACGCTGTCCATGCCTTCAGCTATGATGTGCACACTGGAAAGATTGGTACACATGCTTTTTAAATTTGGTGACAAGTAGCTCTATTGTTCTTTCTGCAGCAAGACCTGGGCCTGTGAGATGTGGTTATTTATTTGACAGATTTCGTATCTTCTGCTTACAACTTGTCAGTACGCTGACTGTGGTATTTCTCAAATTTAGCTACTTATCAGGTGTATTTGGTTAACAAACTTTTGACAGTCCTTCAGCTTACTTTCGTCTGGAGAGATGGCTCATATTTAGACCCATTCAAGGAGTTCTAGGGAACAAGCCATTTATACTCCGGAATGAGAGGGTTTGCAGGATGCTATTTACTCTTGAGTGCCATCTACTGGAACACTTTGGTTGTACTAGCTCCATAAATATAGATGGAGAATGTGCATGCATATATATCACAGAAAGTTATTTGGAGGATCAAGTTATCATCGTGACTGAGGTTTCCCAATTCTGAAATTAAAATTGCCTTCAGATGTTGGCAAATTTCACTTAAATTCACTTTCTGGGTAAACATTTTTTATTATATCCACAAAAAGGAAAATTTAGGTGCAAGAATAATGGATATAACTTCATTTCAAAACTCTGTGAAATATTTCTGTGCAGTATCAGCCTGATATACTCCAAGCAAATTTAAAAGGCTGAACCACCTTTGTACTCTAATGAGTGTGGACTTTGTGTAATCACGGCTGAAAATTACAGAAAATAACTGCATTCACTCAGATTTCACTTTGCTGAGATCATCTGTTCCTACAGATTTTTAAGATATAAGATTTCTAAAGAAGATTTTATGCAACTTTCCCTGCTGAAAATACAAAAATGTAATGTGTTTGAGCTTCCTAGCCTTAGCTAGGCTTGTGACTGTCTCTTTTTGGGTGGTGATAGCCAGAAGGTGCTGGGTCACTGCAGGTGGTCCACTGCCCATGGGCCCTGCTCCATGAACCATGCATGCGCCCTCCAATCCATCTGCACTGCATCCTAGACCACTAGCAGCTGGCATCCAGTCTTAATCAAAACTGGTTGCTTGGTTGACCATTAAAAAGTGAAGTTCTTGATCTTTAGCTGGGACCAATGGCTTATCACCAATGTTTAAACCCATGTCATTATTTATGTGACATATCCAGGCTGCCATGACCAATGAAAGTCCAGGAAAAATTATTGCACTGGCAGCACTCGTGTTGTGGCAGGTAACAAGTGGGTTAACAAGGGAGATGGGGGCATTTTGTTCTTCTCTTGGTAAAATAATAGGAGCCCTAATTCAGTACAATCCCAAACTGCAATGGCTTTGCTGGGGGCTTGTTTCTGCCTAAGAAAGGCTAAGTCTCGCTTCTAACAGTCTGCAAAATGCATATATGATGTACATTTTGCAGAATGTCTTTCTCACAGAAAATGAACTTAGCTGTTTGCAAGAGCATGGAAGATGTTAGACTATAATCTGATACAGAATCAGTAGCAGCCCACATAACACCAGCTTTGTATCTCTTCCCACAGCCTGCCCCAAACTTTTGTACCATCTAGAAAAGGAGGAGCAAATGCCTGATGGGATGTGCATAGATGCAGAAGGGAAGCTCTGGGTGGCCTGTATTGATGGTGGCAGAGTCATTCGTATAGACCCAGAGACCGGTAAGACTTCCACCAGCATGTGCATATGAACATGAGAGGAATGGCAGCCAGGAAGAATGGTTTGGAGGCGAGATAAGAAGGTGTAATTTACTGCCCATTTCTGCCCCATGGGTTGCCAAGAACATTCCTGGTTCAGTCCCCGATCATGTAAAGACTGCAGCTCCCTGTGCTGCCTCCCAGTGCCAGGTACCCCTGCTCCCGTGGTTTGCTGATGCAGCACGCACTGTTCTTAATAATATAGCTAAAAAAAAGTGTACTGCATATCTACTGCAATTAAAAAAAAAATCTTAGTGTTGTTTAACTGAATGTTTAGCTAGGAAATGCTGTTAAGGAATGAATGATGGCCATCCTAGATCATGTGTTCCTGCCCTTCCTGGCCTCACATACTGTATTGCTGCATTTTGAGAAATGGAAGTGAAGCCCCACAGATACGGGGGAGAGCCTGAAATTTAGTTAGAGATGAGGCAGATGAATGAATTTGATATCCCCACAAACTATCCTTTAGAATATGGTTTCTGTCTGAAGGGGAGATGCCTTCCGGGTAAGTCCCACATCTGTACTATTACATTCATAGTACATTCATAATTACATACTTCCTAGAAAATGGACATTAGAAAACAATTGTATGTTTTTCCCAGGAAAAAGAATTCAAACTGTGAGGCTGCCTACTCCAAGGATCACCTCTTGCTGCTTTGGTGGAAAAGACTACTCAGAAATGTACGTGACTTCTGCATACGATGGACTGGACGAGGCCACCTTAGCTAAGGAACCTCATGCAGGAGAGATTTTCAAGGTGAGCAGATTTTATTTCTTTCTTTCTATACGTCGGACCTGCCAAACCTCATATTCTGAGAGTGTGTTGGTGTTCACCAAGCTCACATTTGTCTTGAATGGGCAAAGCATATTAAAAATTACTATGACTTGTTTTGGAAATAAGGACCACATATAAGGGCTGCAGATAACATTTAAATTAGCAAAATTATTGATTGGTGCTTGATAATCTTAGTGATCTTAACCTTAAGGAGTTTGGAAAAACTACATGCAATTACTCTTTTTGG